>NC_050590.1:26070405-26267905 GCF_013368585.1 Megalops cyprinoides | reverse complement strand
TTTATCTCACTGAATGGTAGTATGAATCCTAAATGCCACTGCGTTAAATCTTCACTCGTATTAACAATTTTAGTCATTTATTTTGCTTCCTTTTTGCATTTGGATGGAAACAGAACTTGCTGATGTTACAAATAATTAATTATATATATATTTTGGAATGAGTATTATTACGTTCTTTTATATATGTCACCAGATGGAAGAATTTCACTGATAAAACTACTTCCATGCTCTTTACATAAGAGTGGACCAGCTTTGTATGCTGTCCCAGAATGAATGGCCTTCCAGCCAGCCACCTAGCAGAGGCCTAATTCCCTGTGTCTAGTACAATGGCAGCAATTATATGCTAATCAGTGTAACTTATCAGTACCTTTCTCTTACATGTTTCTTCTACTAGCGCAAGCTGGCGCATTGGCTAATGTTTAGTCATGCTTCCTTATGAAGCCATTGCTTCTCCCTAGGGAAACATTGAAGTAAGTCTCCACATGCACACCACTTCATTTACTCTGAAACTCAGCATAGATGCTGACTTTGTCTTTTCATCAGAGATGTCAAATAATGATCCATGTTAGAGTAAGGACTTTTCTCAGCCTCTTATTACCAGTTGTAAACCAAAAAGCCCTTGATAGATTTAGCTTCAACAGCTGTCAGATAAGTCAGTTGAATGGCTATTGATTTGTACAGTACATTGTGACTAGCAGTCTTATTCAAAGCTTTCATTTGATATCAGCTGTAGCTATAGTACCAAATTGAATGGTAATGAGGCAAACAAAACATTACATTATAACACTGAATGGAAACGAAAGATGTTGGATTAAGTCGGGACAGTATGTAAAGCTCCACGCTCACTGTTTTATACAAGGTGCTTCTGCGTGGCTAATTGAAGATTGGAGCTACAGTTTGTTTGTCTGCATGGGGAAGGCAGACCAAGATATTGGATGTGCAGCGTGGCTGAAGGCCCCCGCTGAAAGAAACAGTATTGACACCATTTTGTTTATACTTCTGTTCGTATTATGCCTATAACGAAATGTCCTTTGGACCTTTTAAAGAGCAAAATTGGCCCATTTTCTGGAAGTTTATAGTTTCCCATAAGTGTTGAAGGAAACTTTATATGGAGGTCCCGTGCACACAACGTGATATCCCCAAAGTCACCTAGTAAGAATCAATCATGCTTAGTTCATTTGACTTGAATTTTTCTGTTTTTTTTTTTTCTTTTTTCTTTGCCTTAGTGTGTTCCTCAATGCCTTTTAATAACACATCATGGAATCAATATGTCCAGGTTACGGATCTGAAATCAAACAGTTATGTCCTTCAGGACAGGTCCATCTCTATGCTGTTCCCTGACACCCGGACTAATAGAAAAATATATTGTTTAAAGATGGAGTTCTGACTCCAAACTACACCCATCAACTCCAGTTCCCCCCCCCCCCCACACCCACACCCACACCCACACCCACACAAACACACACCCATACAAACACACACACACACACACACACACACACACACACACCCAATCTCCCACCCCAAGCTCTTTGTTAATCTAATGTACAATTACTAGTTGCTTGGCCAGGGACATCTGCTCTGTGCAACCAGTCAATATTGTGGAAAAGTTCAAAGCAGCTAGTTCATTAGCTGTGTCAGCTTTACAACCAGAAGGTAACGGTCTGAAAGTGAGCAACAACAATGCGGAACAATGGTGGGCTCATTAAGCAGTGATTTATCATGATGGGAAGCCCTGTTTAACCTTTGGCCAGCACTAGCCTCCTTCCCCTTGAAAGACTCTATTGTCAGTCATTGAGGCTCCAACTGGGCGAAAGAGAAAAAGATGATGTAGTTAAAGTCAAATTAAATATAAGAAAATCACAATAAAAAATCTCTCAGGAGGAAGATCCAAATGATGTGGTGAATGCACAAAACCTGTCTGTTCTTCAGAAACATCCATTAGTGCAATGTTATCTGCATATTTTTTGTGTCCAGGGTTTCTATTTCATTGCATAGGAGATTATATTTTGTGCTTTTGAGTATATAAGCTCTGTTGAGTATCTTTTTAACCTGCAGGGTTAAAATGTCTTTTTTTGTCAGGTTTTAATGTCTTAAGTGTTCTGTGTTTGGCAATCCTTACCACACTGAAGATGAAGGAAATGCAGACTCCTCTCTCATTCATATATGTCTGATTATTGCTTTCTGTATTGTGCAGTTCAACAAAACCCTGTATTTAACTGTCCCTTCATTTTTAAAAATAATCTTTGCACCATCATTTCAGTGTGTAAACAATACATGCTACTTACTCACAAGTGCTGTGAATGTGGAGTTGAGGGAGATCATATTGTACAGTGTGCTCCCCTGTTTATCTTTCCAATGGATTCATGTGCATAAGGAGCGTAATATGAACTTAATGAATGGAATATAAGGAGAACATTCAGCAAGGCCCATGTGTTGCTTTGTAAGGCTTGAAGTTTAGGGTTCCCCCCTCCCCTCCCCTGAATCCATTTGCCTAAATAAATCTCAGTAGAGGCAGGGTGGATAATGTATCAGCCGTGGTTTGTAAACTGTTTTGTTAACAATGCATTGTAAAAAAAAAAAAAAAAAAAAAAAAAAGGGAAGAGAAAGCAGGCCAGCGCTGAATGCGGAACAGTTGGGCGGGTGTGGAGCGCTGCCTGTTTGGGACAGGGCTTGGAAATGCCCCCCTCCTCTCTGCGCCTCATTCTAACAAGGCCTCGCTTAGTCACACCACCTGCCTCCCCCATTCTTCACACACATAACTGCCCCTGACAGGGGGAACAGACGGAGCCCCCGGACTCAATGCCCCCTGAGACAGTGGCAGACGGTGTAAGGGGAGCTGAGGAAAGGGAGCCGCAAATTGAGTGATCAATAAAGTTTAGATCACAGGGACCATCACAGGGTTGTTCGACAGGGCGGAAGACATGGCTGCCACTGGGCTGGGGGCTTTGTTGCCACCTTGCGCCATGTCATCACAGGTCTTTATCTGCTCATTAGCACTCTGGCTTTTAGTCTGGTGTGGAGAATCTGCCATGGAGAGGACACTGGGGTAATTAACCAGGTTTGGGAGAGGACACGTGTGGGAGTATGATTAGAACCACAAGCCTCAGAGGGTGCATCATCTTAACATTAGCCTCACCGATGTATCAATAGGAACTACAAATAGAACTTTTGAATAAGTGCAGCCAGATATGTAAATCTAAATGGAGCTTGAACTTCACTGTCAGTTGTCTGGGAAATGGCAATCAGTGTCAGAGAATGAACCTATGGGGAAGTGTCTAGCTAGATGTGGTACCTGCAAACCAAGTACAACTTGCAGGCCCTACAGCCCAGGTGAATAAACGCATAAGCATTTTCCTTAGGATTGACTAAGAACCACTAGGGTGCACATTAAAGCTGTACGTGTACCCATGAACCACCCGTGTCACCATGCCCCTCACAGGATCTCTTTCACTGGCACTCCCGCATTTCTAGTATTCCCTCGGACCCTTATCATCTTGATCCTGCTTTGTGGACAGGAATCCCCAGTAGAGCACTAGAAATCAGGTCTGATGAGGGGCTCTAGTCTCCCACTGAGTACCCAGTAGCCTGTCTCCCAGCAGACTTAACTTACTGCTGTATATCTAGCAGGGGTGCATGTGGCCCCCTTCTTGCCCAGGTTCTCTCCACTCCCCTAATTGGTGCTGAGGACTATTTGGCAGGGTCTTGGCCAAAGGACTTTGGCGATGACATCTGATCCAATCCCCACTTAAAATCATCCGCTGCTAATATGTACTGTCTCTTTGCATCAACCCTCAGTTGTGACCTGTTATTTGGCATAGGGGTCTTGAAACAAAATAAAGTGTCAAACGTGATTCTAAACATCAGTGGGACACATGACATTATTCATCTTCATCCAAATTAGAAATGTGTTTTACTAATACAATTGACAGTATCCATGAAATCACTGTAAAGTTGTAATATTAATATATTCCTTCTGTTTGGATGCAATAGAAGGCAAGTATTACAACGCTTTCATTTTTTAATTAAAGGAAAAATGTATTGAAAAACAACATTTTAAAAATAAGAGGCACAGAAGCTGACATTGAAAGGCCAGTATTACCAATTGCAAAACCAACAATACCAGCTGTGAAGATACATATTTACAGTTTTGGTACTGACCATGACCAATGACTGCTTTTGTATGATTGCAACGATTTTCTCTCTATGCCAGTTGCTCTAGAGTAAATACAATTTTAGAGGGAGCATGAATCTCTAGTGACAGATCCTGATCTTATCAAACACATCACATATATACAGACAGGTAAAAGCATACTCTTAATTTTGATGTTTTTAACTTTAGAATGCAAAATAGAGAAAAGACCCATTCTTATTGACATAATAGACTTTGTGGTAGATTTATGATAAATAAGACCTATGAAAAATCAAAAATTGCATGTCCAGAAAGCTGGTTGAAGTTCCAAGTTACTTACGATTAATATCACGTTTTGGATCAAAGCAGCCAGATTTATGCTGTGGCAGTTCACTCCAGCTATACAAATAGTCAGATACAATGCAATAAGAATTATACAGCTTGAAAAAAGCCCTCCAATAATTCCATTCTCTTAACACTGAATTCAAAACATTTCAATTTTCTTTTAAGTAGCTTTCGGCACATTTGATGCTCAGATCTGAAAGCTGAGAACTAATAAAATAAGAAAGAGGCTTCTGAGGTGTTTATAGATTTAAATTATCTCTCGCTTTAGGGCCATGGAATGAGTGTGGTCTGATTGGGCCGCCCCTCAAGTAGCACTTGAAACTTCCATGGTATTTTTTTTTTTTGCAACACTGTCCGCCCTTCCAAATCTTCAAGGCATTTGCTTTGTAGTGGAATCTGCTTAGTTTGGTAAGTAACCAGAGGTGTTAAGGGCCAGAGTCCTGGGACAAAGACGCCCCCCCCCCCCCACTGCTTTTACAAAAGTTGCAGAGCCCAAAGAGGGACCAAAATTGGAAAACTGAGCCTCCTGACTCCTGAGCAAACAGACCAAGCTAATGGATCGGCCATCTTCTCCACCCCTCCAATTACGCAGATCCAGTAGAGAGAATGTGCCTGCATTGGTTCACACCGATGCTAATTCTTTAATCCCTTACATACATATAAACCTCACATTCACTAACATTACTTCATTACACAGCCACCCAGGCAGTGGGAGTGGAGGAATGAAGCCCGCCAGCTGAGAAAGCCTGCCTCCTTCAGGTTTTAATAAGCTAATGAGGAATATGCAAATGCAGGGGGCTTATGGGATTACTACTTGTCAGACAGCAGTCCTCCCCACCATGATAGTGCACTAATACAGGTGTTAGTAAACTGGCATTAGGCACTGGATATATTAGATTCATTCATGCTGCAATTGTCTTCTCAACACTACCATTTGTAGCTCTGTTTGCACCCCTGCAGAGAAGCCAGTTTGTACTGTGGTGGGTCTGCCATGATCCCCCTCCTAGTTATTAAAGACCAGAGCCTCTCTGGACCCATCCAAATGTGGCTCTTTAGAGCCTCTGTTGGGCTATTATCAGGTGTTATGCTGTCCGGGTCCTCTCCCAGATCCAATGATAGCCATATCTCTCGGTTTCATTCTTGCAACAATTTTTGTCACTGTCATCTTACTGTTTTTGGTAATCTTGTTAGGCATTGCTTAATTTTGCCTCAATTAAACCTGCCTTGTCTGTTGTACATAATTTTTGATCATATTTATTGATTTCAAATTGGAAAATGATAGCTTGACTTTTTATCATTGTTGTTGGATATTGTTGTGCAAACACTACAGCTTTCATCAGTTTATTGTTTTGCAGATAAACTCATTTCCTTTACCTGTGTAGCTATTATATGTTGGTAACCTGATCAAAGTCAATGTAATTCAATTCAGTTTCTTCTGAGAATTCAAATTGTGTGTGTAGAATACATCACTGTTGGTACTGTATTTCTTTTTTGTTTGCACATTTAACCGAAATATATCAAAAATCAGAGATTTTTGACAGAAAAGACATTAAAACAGTTTTAAGTAATATGGATCAGACTGAACAAGCTGTATGTGTAGCAAGTTTAGCACATGCGGGAAAAAGATTAACAGGTCAGCTTTTGACAGATTTGAGAGATGTGATACGATTCAACTGATTTTGTGGACAATGTCTGAGGTTCAAAGCAGTCATTAGGGTGTTCTAGAAATACAACAATAGAATGATTTAAAACAGCACACAGATTTGGGAGAGAAAATCAAACAAACATATTGGATAAGAGGCTTTCATGTATTAGAAAGTCCCATTCAAAACTGGAGACTCAACACTGTTGCTTTCTCTCTTTCCTGGGAAAATCACTGGTCTTGTTTTTAGACTCTGCTCTACAAAGCTGACAACTGTAACAATGGACTATTGGTACAATCCTGTCATTTTGTTCCAAGGCACAGACTCATTTTTATAGAACATTCAACAGACAAAATACAAAAATGAAGTATTTACTATCTTCTTGCAATGAGAAAATGTACAAATTGACATCACATCTGAAACAGGTAACTCTAACACATTAAAAGGATGCATTCCATTTCATACAACAGATTAGAGATGCCTGCTTCACAATTTTCAGTGTTCTGTAGACTTGCAACATATAAAACAAATTATGCAAATTCACATAGTCAGAAGCCTAGATTCAATTATGGTATGTTCTAATAACCAGAGACCACCATGAATGTCTCCTATTGGAGATGCACCAAAGCATGTCTTTCTGTTTGTTGTAATGAATGCATGATCCACCACTTGTTCCCAGTTGCTACAAATTCCAGAGGAATTTGAACGGCATTAGCAACTGCATTGGCACAAGTGTCACAAATGTTGTAATGCAAGACAGTAGCGGGGATCAGAGCAACTGCCCCAGGTACTTTATCTGTATTCCCTATGGCAGTTTTAATGAAAATATCATCTGGCAATTTAGCCAGTTTAAGTACAGTTTACTGTGTCTGCCAAGTTGTTCTCATGAACTGAATGGAGAAGCACACAAACATGCACACACACACTATATGCATACATCCATACTGTATATGTCATTGCATCATCAATATTTTTAATAGCCTATATTATAATGGCTTTTGATTTTCCTAACTTTAATTCCTTAATTCTCTTATATTCAAAATCCAGGCAAGAGCTAGAGTAATCAAAACATTAAACCAAATTATACACCGAGTGTACCTACATAAGTGTGAACTTAGGTATTGCAATGTGCAATACAATCTTATTACAAAGTGGAAAGCTTTGACCTATAATGCATGTTTTGAGCCAGAATTTAATTGATTGATTGATTCATCCATTCATTTATTAAGTAATTCATTTATTTTTTGTTGAGAAAATTCGTGTTTAGATTTGAGACCATCTTGTACAATTGGATAGATACCAGGTGTAATCACACAGTCATATATAATTTAGAAACATAAATAGACAATTGATAATAAAGCTTGTATTTGTCACAATCCTCTCAGGTTTGTGTTTAACACCGCCCTGCAGTACATACAGTATTATTCATTAAATTAATAATTAAATATCTTGCCTCATAGTCATTTTACTTAGTTCAACACTATAAATAATAGGTTTAATAACAAAGCCTCAGTTGTACAAATTGCACACCAAAACGACAAAGTAAGTTGAGGTATTTTCAGATAGGTTGTGTCACAGAAACAAAAACAGATTGACAGCAGTATCACATCAGAGAGCTGCTAATTTGTATGCCTGTTCTTGTTCCATTTGATTTGTGGTATTTGTTTTATTTTGGCCCCCAGTTTAAAGCAACCACAAATGAGGTAATGAGCCTCATTTACTCTGCGTGTGTTTATTGATTCTACAGTGATGACATGTATTATCCTGATCAAGAAAAGCCACTACCCAGTTTTAAATCAATTGATAAGCAAAATATTATTTGATATAGCACCCTTCTTATCAGAAATTTCCAAGGAGCTGTGCAAAGAAAGGTGAATTGTGAAATAAATTTTCCATTAAATGATCAATTAAGATTAAACATTTAAAACTTAACTACATGTAACATTTTTTTCACTTTGCAGACACGCTTATCCAGAGTAATTTGAAAAGTCGGGAAAGATGGATTAGAATTTTACATTATTTCATGTCAGGTCTTAGTATTTCTGGCTGATTGCTGCACATGAGAGTAGACTTTAGGAATAAGCAAAACACTGACTGACTGAGTAAATGATAAGAAAGAGATGGAGGAGTAGTGCTTAACAGTTGTGTTCAGTTTTACGACATCATTTAATTACTGATCCCAGTAATATCAAGTTTGGACCATTCCTAAGTGGGACAAGGTAACAGGCCACAGCTGTTTTTTTTTTGAGAGAATAGATAAAGATATGAAATATTAGGGTGACCATACGTCCTCTTTTTCCCGGACATGCCCTCGTTTTGGGACCTAAAACATGCGTCTCTAAACGAGGACATGTCCGGAAAAAAGAAGATGTATGGTCACCCTATGAAATATATGAAAAAAGTGAAAAGTCATTGATTTCACACAAGGAAGCCTACATACATTGTAGCAGGGGAGATACAAAAACAGTTAGAAAATATATCCAGACAAGCACTAGTATATTATACTGCATTTGGCCCAATACCCATACCTCATCAAGTTAAGGAATAACTGTTTCAGAAAAAAAATGTAAGTGATGTCCTCCCAGACGTAGAGTTACACTTACTGTGTTATAAATATGTTACACACAGACCAGCAGAAGAATATTCAAGTTCCAAAACGAGTATGAAAAATACAAGACAATGGGATGTAGGTAAACACAGGGAACTGGATTGGGGCAATAGTTTGTGTCATTAGCAAAGCAATGCACGGTCCCACAGAGAAAGCCTCAGAAAAGATAGTAGTGGGCTGGGCAGCTGTTCTGTGCATTCTACCAGTATTATTTGTACCTGCTGGGAAATGTCAGGGGGCACATTTGCTCTCAGCTCTGCAGTTGAGTTGGAGTAATCTGTTTGCTCATTTAATTACTCTTTTGTTCTGGCTTGATGCTGGTTTACAAAGCAGGTCTCAGTGCTTTCAGCTGTACTGATACCCTAGAATAGGTTCATTTGAGTGAGGTGATTCCCTCACTCAGATTCTGAGCCAAGAAAATAAGGGAGAAAAGACCCTACAAAGGCAGTTATGGAGATGTATTTCTTTACTTCTACTGTAATCAACAAGTACTGTTCTTATTGAAAAAAATGGGCACAATTTGTAAGCACATTGTTTTAATACTATCTGATGTCATCTGATATTACTGTATCAGTTTTTTCTCTTCCAAATTTGGAATCTACCATTTCCAAAATGGTAATTTTAGTTACCAACAAAGTTAGTAATGTGTTCAAAATCTGAAAATAAAGAAAGAGCATGTTTTGGTTTTTTCAATGGTATCGAAGAATCTGATTATACAAAGCTTATTTTGTAATATTGTTATCATTATGTAATTATGTAGCTACTATGTATGTAGTTTATAATTTGCCATTATATTGTAACATACTATTTTGTTAACTGTAAATACAAATAATATAATGCATTGGCTTCTGCAATGAATACAGCCTGTAGTATTTGAGGTGATTAGCATTGAAATATAACAACAATAAATAGATGAGCTTGCCAGAAGGTCACGGTCCCAAAAGGGACTGGGCATCATATTGCCATTGTTAACAACAGTCAAAATGGGACAGACAACAATCAAGGCGCACAGGCAAGTCCAGCGATTACTCCTTTCTCCTCCTTTTTGAAGCTGGGGTGCCAGATGACTGGGGAAAGTCAAGTATTAATGACATATCATCGGACAATCAAATCCCTTCTGACACTTGCTTTTGATGACAAGGGGTTGGTTTAATTGAGCTAATCCTTACAATAGGATCAGCTGTGTGGCACCTCACCCACAGGGCCCAGTCTCCCCCAATCTGTCTCCTCTCACCTAAAGCATGGATGAGTGTGAGCGGTGGTGCTGCTACTGGGGAACAATAACCAGCAGATTGTGCTGTCAGGCTCCATTAATTGCCATCATTAGCATCACACTTTCTAGTCAGTAGCTCTCTGGTCTAAGCCTGGGCCTCCTCTTTGTTCCATTGGATGTGAGGCCAGGCCCGTTGCATTACTCTTTAACAGAAGCCTCAAAGTGATGTACACACTGCATGTCACACCGTCTGCAATTAGTGCTTCCAAAACTTTCATTCACTGAACTACTTATATTGGAATATCAGCACACCTTGTAATACTTATGGGCTAATGAAAGCCAACTAATTTCATATTTTTAATAATGGGTGTAACCTTTACATTCAGTAGACATAATTATTGTGATAAAAGTATGAACTTGGGTTTTCTGCTGGCAATGGAGGTGCCCTGATGAGTAGGCCTGTGTACACCATGATAAGATTTTTATCTATTTGAATAAGTAGATGTCTCCTCTTTTCAGTTATATAATCCATAGACACTGCAACACATTCAGAGTACTGCCAGAGCTGTAAGGCTTTAGCCATCAAATTGATATTTGCCCAACCTTGCTTCCCTGGGAAGATATGAGGGAAACTATATATGCAGGGCCCAGTGTAAAATAGTTTAGACTCAGCCTGACAATATTGAGAAAGTATGCATTTTTTAAAACACACTGTGACAGTGATTTGAAAATATGTGTTGCAGTATATTTCTGTTCAGTATATACTGTATTTCTTAATTATTGATGTTGCTGTTCTCATGATGTCATGTAGTGAATGCTATCATCCAGGATGATTTAAAGAATATTCAAGAGAATTAAATTAAAGTTAGTTTAAAGTGGATTTGAATCATTTGCATGTTTGGTTGCTTCCTTGGATGAAATAAGATATTCTGTTTAATTGGAGGTCTTAAAGCATTGAGGAAATCTTATTCAAAAAATGTAACATTTTAATATTCCTTCCCATGGAGTATGGTCACAACCATGTTCCTTTTTGACGTTTAACAGATAATGAAGAAAAGTGGCCAGCTCAGCAGGCAGAAGATTCAACAAAAGAGAGGATGTGGCTATCAGGTCTCTCTTGTATCTGTAAAAAAAGTTCATTCTGAAAAAAATTATTTCTGTCAAAAAGGTTCAGACAGTATGTACATGAGGTTATCATTTCATTACAGGAGCTTATGTCCATAAGACAAAGTTATAAAAAGAAACCTGATCATTTATAAAACAGAAACATCACACCTGAAGCATGGGTCAATATGATTGGTTTCCTTTCTTACTGTATAATCTTGGATAGCACAGAGAGAACAACCTTAACTTCCCCATGACAGCTTTCACTATGAGCCACTGTGACCATGGCCAGAATGCAACTGCTGATGTCACAGTTTTTGTGCTTGAAAATGGTTGCAATCAGGCTGGCAGATCCCAGAGAGAGGAGTAAATCTTATCATTTATATTATTTCCTTATATTATAACCATAAAATCATAAAATTTACATATAGATTTTCACGCTATACAAAGAATGTTGATATCAATGTTCCATGTTCATGCTAAAGTATTGACAGTATTTTGGCTGTATTGAGATCAGTATTTTTGTAAATAGATGAAAATTACAGGAATAGATCAACTGCAGGGGAAGGTGTGTTTTTGGGAGAAGATAGTAGGCAGGCTAATTCCACTACTGGGGAGCTATGGAAGGGATATTTAGCAAAGGAAGAATTAATAGATAGAACAGAAAACAAGAGATGGTAAATGTATAAGTAGGTGATGGTCTGAAGTGGGAATGTATAAACATTTGACTGAACAAAAAGAGAATTAGAATGGTAAATACAGCTGCAAGCAGAAACAAGGGCCCTGAAGTCAATTTATACATTTACAAGACCATGGAGGGACCTGAGAAGTATGAAATAGGCAAGGTGGGGAAATGAAAAGCTTTCTCTGAAAATTATAGCGGTAGTAAAATCTTGAAAAAAGCAGATAAAAAGCTGTTAGTATTCAAGTTATAATGCCAGTTGTGATAGTTAAGAGGTAAAAGTGTCAAACAACTGCCATGCTTTTGAAACAGAAATAATAAGAGATGATTGTGCAGGATGAAAGCACTGTTTGAATGCTCTCTCCTTCAGAGGAAATCAGGTCCTGTTTAATTCTTTTGAAGAGATAAACAAGAGGACTGTCTAATTTGTAATCCAAAAAGAAAATAAGGTGAAACCAATTACCAGGATAGTAGTGTTCAAATCTTTATTATTGGATATTTCAAACAGGCTCCTGTGATTGCTGACACTGGCAAGTAAGAAAAAGTTTCTTTTTGAATCATTGATTGCTGCAGTTGTATATTTTCTAGCTTGAGAAAGTGCAAGTTTATTTATTTTTTTTAAATACTCTTCTTTGAAAAAGAGGGTTGTCAGTTTCCAAAATTATATACACAAAATAGGCTTTCACTTAAGAAAATAGGCTTTTACTTAAAGAATGTATGTAATGTAAATGTAAATGTAATTGATTTGAAGTTAACAATCATTCAAATTTAATTTAATATTTGTAAGGGTAGAATAGGATTAAAGCATAAAACACGCACTCATCCAGTCTGGTTTTAAAAGGAGTACCCATCCACACTCTGCTGGCTGATCAATGAATGACAATGAATCAACATGTGCAACTGACAGGAACTCAACAGCAGTCACTTCCCCACTGCTAGTGGCAATTAATACCCGCTGGTAAGAACAATGAGGTGACATTTCCTTTTAATCAAGAGGCAAGGAGGGACTCCTCTTTCCTACAGACTCCAAAGATCACGACTTGTGGTTCTAAGAGGCTGTTGGTCACCTTCCTATGTTGCAAGCAGTAGGGGATTCAAATCCCTAATATTCAATTGCTTTATTTTTCAGCTTCATGTTAAATATAGTACGTTGGTCAAAAGAGCAGCTTCTCCTGAGTGGGGGACCCAGTCTTTTGGAGTCGATAAGGAACACAAGCACTCACAGAATACAAGTGGCCAGTGGAACATCATGTCTGCAGAAATTATTCTGTCAAAATCTTTAGGCATGGATACTTCTTGTATTATATAATGTAATGAATACACTTAAAGCCAGTAATAAAATTGCACAATCAATCTGTCAGTGGTTATATATAATGGTTTGACTGTGGCTAAAGTGAACATTATAGTCTGTACATACAATAAAACATGTAATACATCACATTTCCAGGTGTGGAAAAAATCCCTAGTGAAAACACAGATGATGATATTAATGATTTTGCTTGATTCTACTTTTAGAGCCATGACTTATTGATATTAAAAGACAGATGTATTTAAAGCATGTTGCTAGTGCTGGCTATAATCTGAACTGTGACAAGGGAAATTTGTTTCTTTGTGCACTTGACTAATTTGGGTGCTAAGACATGAAAGGAGTTTTAGACAGTCATTTAAAACAACAGCATCCTTTAAGTGTACAATGTCAGTGACACATGTGTAAAAGCTTGCAGGCAGGTGCAGGCATAAAGCACTGACTATAATTTTAAATGTTTTAACTGATTGTAACACATAAAACATGAAAACAAAGATGGATTGGCTTGCATGTAATGCTGTATGTTTCACATTTTATGCAATATGATTTGGTAAATTAGGAAACATGTTGATAAAATTAAATCGATAGAGAGTGCTAGAAAGTAGCCCTCTACTGTATTAGTTTTATAAAGTAGTTACTAAACTTTACATGACATAAATATACTTAATTTGAAGGCTACTGAATGTAATTCACTGTTTTTGTTTAATTCACATAAATACAAAATCTTAGAGATTGCATCAGATCATGAAATCCTACAGCTTTGCTGCTGTCTAAGACATATCTGTCAAATTTGTACGTTAACTAACATGATATTATCAGAAAAATATTAACCTGATGAAACAGTAACAGGCGGCACTGCTGCAACTACAAAACTCAACAATGCCCTCTGCTGACAGAGATGTGAAATTGCAGTGCGTAAAAGAATACTAGGCAAAATGCATTGGATGTCTGACAAAGAAAGTCATGAATTTTTATCTGAAAATTCGAAGCAATGATGTTACATGGAATTTTCTGCTACCTTTAAGGACATTAACAGAAGCAATTTCGGTTGGAGCTGAACTGTTGGATTGATTTGTACAAATAAAGTATGCACCTTGGAACAAATTCTGGTCCAAATTGAACATATTCCAATAAAAAACTAGAATGCCACAAGCTTATCAGGGTTTCCGCTAGGATTTTTTCTTGCTAGTCCAGTGTCCGGAAAGAATTTATTTTACCGGACAAATTTGAAACTTACCGATCACGCTTCATTAACAGTCTATGTTACAAACGTAAATATAATGAGCACCTAGGTTGACAAAAGAATGACAATGACTTCAAATCAGTTTGACTATTTAATGAACAGTAGCGATTAAGTAAAACAAACAGTAACAATTGAGCAAAACCTCAACATTGGCCGCAAAAATGTAGGCCAATAGGAAACATCTGTAACCTGTAACATCGGTAGCCTGTTTAAAAAAAAGGCTAGGCCTACATGGCATCAAATGTAGCCTACAAGCTACCAGGTAACATTTTATTTTCTCCTTTTTTTCACTGTGGCAAAGTCCTCTGCTGCCGACTTGAAATCAAACGTGTCCAATGTGTCTTTGCAGCTTGTAATGTGCATAAGCGGTGTGATTCTCTCCTCCTCCAGACGACTTTGCAGCGCTGTCTTAATTCAATTCTGCAGAGAGAAGCCCCTCTCTGCTGGCATGCTTGACATTGGCAAAACACAGGCAATTTTATCCAGTGTAGCCCAGTCGGGGTGCAGCTCGCTGAACTCATAAATAAGCACATTTCGTTGTCAAAACAACACAAATGTCCTGTTTAGGGATAGCCTTCGTTATAGCTACGTTTTTGAAAAACTGGATAATTACGGGATAATAGAAACCCTGATATATCTTGTGGCGTGTTGGGGGTAGTCCTTTCCAATTTGTATGTGAGTACTCTGTGTGTTGTTTAATAAATGGCTGGTCAGCTGAAATTAGCAACACGCAGCCTCATTCTTTCCAAAGGACCCAGCTCACTACAATTGATGTCAGAAACAGAAGAAAGAAATGACATCTCTGCAAAAAATAGAGATGCTCATTACACAGCTGCAGGGGCACAGCTTAAAGAGCAAACACCTCCAGTCTCAATGAGACTACCCAATGCCACGCCCACTGAGGGGAAACCACCAATGGAGCCAGTGTTCCCTGCCTGACAGCTGCACTGGACCACTGGAGGGATGCTGGATCCCTGACACCACTGCTCTGCCACAGTCCTGGGCCGACACTGCTGTTTTGCCACGACTCCAGCCCGACTCTGCTGGTGGACCCAACCATGCCGCGGCCCTTGGGGCCAGTCGGCACCTCCCCCGCGGTTCAGCCAGGAGTCTGCTTTACAGCTTTCTCCATGGAGCCAGGAGGTTCCTGCTGGGGTGTGATGAAGCTGCCACGCTACAACGGGGGAGAGCCACCGGAGACTTACTTCATTCAAGTGTGGCTGGCCTCCCAGATAAATGTGTGGTCGGCGGAAAAAACAGCGGTCCAGGTCGCTCTCGCATTGGAGGGCAAAGCACTGCAGAGCCTCATGGACCTCAATGAGGATCAATGGCAATGAGGAAAAAGTGACTCACCAGGCTACCACCACACCGCCACAATGACCTCAGCAGGGAACCAGAAGAGTGACTGGGCAATCGACTGAGGGGTGCTATCGGTGTGGGGAGCTGGGCCACATTGCACATCATCCCGGCTGCCGTTAAACTGAAGCGGGGTGGCACAACGGGGGAACTGCCACCCGCCATCAATCCTCCCCTCACAAAGTCACTGCTGTGGCTTGGACGGCTGGGCCAGACACACTGGCTGTACCTGGACTGCGACCTTGATGGCACCCCGTGTCGAGCCCTGGTGGACACGGGGTCCACCATTTCTCTGGTCCGCCCCGGAACCCTACTTGGTACGGATGGGCCAAGACCATGGGGCTGGAAACCCACCAGACATTGCCACTGTCACTGGTGAATGCGCAAAGATGCAAGGGGAAAGGTCGCTCCAGGTGTCTGTCGCTAGCCACAGTGTTGACTATCAGTTTTGGCTAGCTGACATCCAGGACCCTTGCATCATTGGGCTGGACCTGCTGGCCAAGTGGGAAGCCATGGTGGATGTCCCCAGGGCTATGCTCTACCTGGGTTTGGAAGCTGTGGTACTCCGCGCCACCGGTAAAGAGGGGCTGCGACCTACCTCCCTGTCGCCGCTGCTGGCCAGGAGGTCCACCATACCATCGCCATCAGCCAGAGGGTCTGCCCCGTCACCGGTGCCAGCCAGGAAGTCCACCACGTCGCTGCCAACGACAAAGGGGGCCCCCATGTCATTGCCACCGCTCCAACCCTCGCCTGAGACCAGACAGGTCATCAACGACATGTATCAACAGAGTTGCAGAGGCCTTGAGGCAGACCAGAAGCGCCAGCTATGGGAGATACTGGAGCAGTTCACCGACATCTTCGCGGCCAGGGATGAGGACTGCACGGTGCACTGCATACCAGCCTGGTGCAACACAACATTGACACCGGTGATGTATGTCCCATCCGCCTCCACCTCCACCGCCTACCCCTTGCCAAGCAAAACAAAAGGTGAGGGAGATGGTGGAGGCAGGCGTCATCGACCCCTCCAATAGCCCCTGGGCTGCTCCTGCCCTCCTGGTCCAGAAAGACGGCACCTGGCGCTTTTGCGTCAACCACTGCTGCCTCAATAGGGTAACTCACAAGGACTCCTACCCTCTGCCGCGCATTGACGACGCCCTCGACTACATCACCGGGTCCCAATGGTTTAGCTCCCTCAATCTCCGCAGCGGCTACTGGCAGATGGAGTTGACGCCGGAGGCGCGCATCAAGACCACCTTCTGCATCGGCCAGGGGCTGTGGCAGTTCTGGGTCATGCTCTTTGGCCTCTGTAATGCCCCGGCCACCTTCGAGTGCTGCTCTGACTGGGCCAGAGCCAGGACCCTGTCCTCTCCCAGGTCTAGGCTTGGGTGGGGGCAGGCTAACGACCGGCATGGGTGGCAGTGTCGGCACTGGATCCCGAGACCAAGGCCCTCTACTCCCAGTGGTTCAGCCTCACCAGCTGGGGTGGCCTCCTCCATCACCGCTGGCAGTCCCCCAAGGGCTGCCCCAACATCCTCCAGCTCCTGGTGCCTCGCCAGCTGTGCCCCAAGGTCCTCCAGCTTGTCAACGGCTCGGTGGGGCGGGCCACTTCAGGGTCGCCAAGACCCTACACCGGCTGAGGTCCCGATTCTACTGGCCGGGGTGTCGGCAGGACGTAGAACTCTACGTCCATCTGTGCAACTCCTGCATGGCACGGAAGGGGCCAACCCGGCGCTCCCACACTCCCCTGGAGCAGTACCAGATGGGGACCGTGATGGAGCGTGTGAGCGTGGACGTCCTGGGCCCCTTCTCTACCACCAATCGGGGGAACTGCTACGTGCTCGTGGTCATGGACTACTTCACCAAGTGGCCCGAGGCATATGAGGTTCCTGACCAGAGTGCCCCCACCACCACCGAGCGCCTGCCGGTCAGCGACATGTTCTGCCGCTTCGGTGCACCTGAAGAGCTGCACAGCGACCAGGGGCAGAACTTTGAGGCTGAGGTGTTCGGTGAGGTTTGTTGGTGGCTGAGGATCAAGAAGACCTGGACAACGCCACTCCATCCCCAGAGCAATGGGGTGGTTGAGTGCTTCAACTATACCCTGGCTATCCAGCTCGCCATCCTCACCGGCTGCCGGCAGCGGGACTGGGACCTCTACCTGCCCCTGGTCCTGTGGGCATACCGGACGGCAGTGCAGGAGTCCACCTGGTGCACCCCTGTGGCCCTCATGTTTTTTGGTGTGAGCTCCGGACCCCCACAGACCTGGTGTTCGGCCAGCCCCCCAAGCCTGAGGTGGAGGGCGCACCTGGCCTGGATTATCTCCACAACCTCCGGGAGCGGCTCCGGGAAGTACACAAGCTGGCCAGGCGAGCTCTCTCCAGCGCCGGGATTTGACAGAAGCAGGCGTATGACTTACGCTGCACAGGGGAGGACTTTGCTTCGGGTGAGCTGGTGTGTATGTACAGCCCAGAGCGGAAGAAAGGTCTCTCCCCCAAACTGATGAGTCAGTGGGTCGGTCCGTGCACGGTGCTGGAGAGACTTTCGGACGTTGTGTACTGGGTGCAGCTGGTCCAGTGGAATCGGGTGGTGGTGCTCCACCACAGCCAGCTCGCTCCCTACCAACCCTTGGCTCCGTCCGGGGGGGAGTCAGGGTCCAAGAACCAGCTACCGGCTCCTGTCATGTCACCGAGGGCCGCCAAGGGACCTTCGCAGCGGGCTCCGCGTCAGCGGCGACTCCCCCAACACCTCTGGGACTTTATTGTTGGTTGCTGGGGACAGCAAACCACCTAGGCGGGGGCAGTGTGGTGTGTTGGGGGTAGTGGGCAGAGCATTGCCCAGCATGCTTTGCGACAGTGTTCTTTTTTGTAAACAGTTCTACCCACCGTGACTGTGTCTGCATTCCCCTTTTGTGTAGTCCCCTCCTTTCCCATCTGTGTGTGAGTATTCTGTATGTTGTTTAATAAACAGTTGGTTAGCCAAAGTTAGCAACGTGCAGCATCATTCTTTCCAAAGAACCCAGCTCACTACAATATACACACACACTATATATACATACATATACCACATGGACAAAAGTATTTAGCCACACCTGTTTTTCGGGGTTTGGGCTAGGCCCCTTATCTCCAGTGAAGGGTAATCTTAATGCTTCAGCATACCAAGACATTTTGGACAATAGTATGTTTCCAACTTTGTGGCAACAGTTTGGGGAAGGCCCTTTTCTATTCCAACATGACTGTGCCCCAGTGCACAAAGCAAGAACTATAAAGACATGGTTTGATAAATTTGGTGTGGAAGAACTTGACTGGCCCGCACAGAGCCCTGACCTCAACCCCATCGAGAACCTTTGGGATGAACTGGAACGGAGATTGCGAGTCAGGCCTTCTCGTCCAACATCAGTGCCTGACCTCATAAATGCTCTACAGAATGAATGGGCACAAATTCCCACAGAAACACTCCAAAATCTTGTAGAAAGCCTTCCATGAAGAGTGGAAGCTGTTATAGCTGCAAAAGGAGGACCAACTCCATATTAAAGTATATGTATTTGAATACAATCTCATTACAATGTAATGGTCAGGCGTCCAAATACTTTTGTCCATATAATGTATGTCAAAATGCATTTTATTCCAGAAAACATGAACATTTAAGGTTCTGTAGATCATTTAGCTTTTGTTTATGAACTGCTTTCTTGAGTTCAGACCACATGTTAGATAAGATTGAGCTCTATAAATTGAGATGGCCATTATGCTCATTGGATCTGCACTCAGTCAATCATCTCTTTGTAGATTTGCCATGCTGGAATGTCCAGGTTTTTGGCTCAAATATTGAGGTACATGTTGGAGTTCATGGCTCCCTCCATCCTCTAACCCTCCGTTCCTCCTATGGCCTGGGTTTGAAACTGACCATGTCTTTTGCTGTCAATGCCACTGTAAGGAAGCTTCTCAAACAGAACAGAAGGAACACGCTTACAAAAAAAATCAAATAACTTATTATAAAATGCAAAGGAAAGAATGCCAGCCTTGGGCACAAGCACCACAAGCTACTCAGTACTAGCAGCACCCACAGATCTGTCTTTAATGTGCCTCGGATTAAGCAAGTGTGGTCCATTAACCAATGACTGGCTTCACATGCACACAGATAATTACAATGACAAACAGGCACACAATTAACAGATTTGGATGCACTTGATGAAATATAATCCGCTTTGGTAGGTTTGAATTGGACAGAATACAAAGAGCCCTTGAACATTTAACATTTCCCCAAGTAACACAAACAAACACTTCACAACATTCATTTTCTAGGGGAAAGGTGAAGGCTATCCTTAACAGACCAGGACCCCACAGTGGCAGAACAATCTGCTTTCATTACAAACTGTTCTCATTCTGATGGGGAAAAGGTTTGAGTAATTTGCCAAGGGCGTGCTCATCTCACCTGTAATTTGTCAGGTGCCTGTGGTTGTTCTGATGACATGAGTGAAATACTACCTATACTCCACTAAGTGCCCATTGCAATGTAATGCACTGTGTGACATGCAATGAGGAAAAGCTGTTGTAAGTGTACCAAATGACTGCAATTGTCTCATCTCAGCGCTTCTGCACCAGTGCATAGGTTGTTGTGGTGAGGTAAGCCTAGAGTATACAACTGGCAAATTCCATAACAGTGTTGTCCAAAGTGGGAAACACATAGAAAACAAGGGCTGCAGTGCTTGTATTAAAAAAAAACATAAACACGGGATTAAGCTTCACCTTTTTCATGCCAACCATAATACTGATGAATGGGTCCAGAAACCTCAGTTTCCCCTGATGCAAAGACATGCTTCCAATTGTCATTCAGATGTCTGCTGAATTTAAAGTGCCTTTATTTGTGGTTTGCCCTCAGAACAGGCTTCTTCCTTGTAGCCCTGCCATGACTAGCACAATCATGTGAGCAATTTAGATGTAAGATATATCATTTTAAAATTTATTTAAAGGAATTCTTAAAGGGCTGAATAAAGTAACCTTTACAAATGTGATCCTAATTACAAATTTTCTTTATCATATTTATTTTTGTTCCTGTTTCATCATAGGTTTGAATAAACATGGAGGGCATGATAGATAGGTAGAATTCAGTGCAGGTAGAACCTTGCTCCTACTTGACAATCAGTCATTCTTGTTTGCAGCTATTATTTTTATTATTATTAGTAGCAGTGGTGTTAGTATTAGCATTCATACTAGTATTTCAGCACCCCATGTTTGCACATGAATATGACTCTTGTTTGTGCAATTAAATTCATCTGTTGTAAATCATTACGATTGTTTTTGTGTCAGACACACAAATTCTGTTAGCTACACAGGGATGCCGACTTCTCATAGAAGGCTAGATGTAATGGATATCCATCATTTCCCTGCTTTCTGCTGGGAACATGCTGCATAATCATAACCAATCCAGGCTCTGACGTTGTGAAGCCATGATGTTCTCCTCTTGCCTCTTAGTCTCCTTCATACTAACCTGTCTTCAAGGGCCTGGTTTTGCAATCCTTGCTGCCTTATGATGTGTCCAAAGTTTACCATATGCCTTTATTTTATTATTGTTTATTGTTGTGACCTTTTCTCATTTTTGCTTTGGTGGGTAGCTTTACATTTACATTTATTCATTTAGAAGATGCTTTTATCCAAAGCGACATACAAAAGTGCATATAGTAGGCAAACAGGCACAAGGGCAGGATGTGTACAGATCATACAATGCAGATAGTGCTGAAGCTGAGCACAAGGTCGGTGTAGCGAGACACAACTAATCTGATATAAGGTTACATACATCAAATACAGTCACTGGGACAATAAAGTGCCGCTATACTACCTAGGCAAAAATGTGCTACAAATACAAGGTCAGAGATAGTGCTACAAGTACATGCCAAGACTCATAGATTTACAAGGTTAAATGGCAAGGGTGTCAGTCCAGGTAGAGTCTGAAGAGGTATGTCTTCAGCCCACTTCTGAAGGGTTGGAGTGAAGGAGATGTTCTCAGGGGGGTGGGGAGTTCATTCCACCACTGGGGGGCGATGATGGAAAAATGACATTGCGAGGAGCGTGGGCCTTTTGTTCTGTTGGTGGGAGGAGCAAGGCGTCTGGATGTAGCAGAGCGAAGTTGTCGATTAGGTGTGTAGGGTAGGATGAGGTCCTGAAGGTAGGTTGGGCGGTCTTTTTTGCAGCAGAAAAGGTGAGAGTCAAGGTTTTGAAGCGGATCCTGGCTGCAACCGGGAGCCAGTGGAGGGATCTCAGTAACGGGCTGACGTGGGGAAACTTTGGGAGATTGTAGATCAGCCTAGCAGCTGCGTTTTGGATGAGCTGCAGTGGCTGAATGGTGCAGGCTGGGAGGCACGGTGGCCTGGACGAGCAGCTAGGTGGAGTAGGTGGACAAAAAATTGACAGGAGCATGTTGTCTGTGAGATGTAGTTGTTGAAGTCCAGCCTGTTGTCGAGGGTGACACCCAGGCTCTTCACCGATGTGGAGGAGGTTACTGTGGTGCCGTCAACAGTAACTGAGACCTCTTGAAGAGGAGAGAGCTTGGCCGGGATAAACAGTAGATCAGTCTTATCCAGGTTTAGCTTGAGGTGGTTGGAGACCATCCATTTGGAGATGTCAGCCAGGCATTCAGAGATCTTTTTGTTGACTTGGGGGGTGGAGAGAGGAAAAGAAAAGAATAGTTGAGTGTCATCAGCATAGCAGTGATAGGAGAAACCATGTGAGTTAATGACTGAACCAAATGAGTTGGTGTAGATGGAGAAGAGGAGGGGTCCCAATACAGAGCCCTGGGGGACACCTGTAGTGAGGGGAGTGGGTGTGGAGGTGAAGCCTTTCCAGTAGACCTGGAAAGATCTACTGGTCAGGTAGGACCTGAACCAAGAGAGGGTGGTTCCAGAGATGCCAATCTCTGAGAGCTTGGCTTTACTTTTGTCCATGAAATTGCCAGCAACCTCTTGTACATTTGCGGGCCATGTCTTGGGTTGGTAAAAGTGCTGACCATGCCTAGAATGTCAGTGCTCTGATTTTCCAATTTTGATCTTTCATCTGGATTCATGTATGACTCTATGTGTTCCAGTTCTTTTCCTGCAGTGTTGTTCCTCACTCTTAAACTTAACACTCTCTTCCACATTACTATAATTGTTTGTGGTCTTTGTGTTGATCATCAGGCTAGACTGTTGTGTAACTTTTGGAGATTTTACAAGGAAACTGTCATCTGCAAAGCATGTATTATTAATATTTACTCCTCCAGCACTGGACACTGCAGCCATAACTCCTCATAAATTATGTCCCATTTAAAAACACATCTTCTATCCTGATTCTCTGCTGTCAACTCAGATGTGTAATTGCTTTATCCCTTTCCTATCTAGATCTATATTGTATAGACATTGCATCAAATAATAACGACAGCAATCTGTGAAACGTTCATATGAAGCTTGCACATTTGTTGTACCACTGCTTTACCTAAATCCACTCACACACATGGGTGAATATATGTTTTTTGTATATAACATAATGTAAATAAGGATAAACTCTCTACAACTAGTTACTAAATATCTTGCCAAGGTTCAGTTGCTTGTGAGCCGGGCTTTGTGTTGTGCGCATGCTCGAATATGCATGGTTATGGCATGAAACAGGAAGCGTCTCTCTTGGCACATACTTGTCTGTGTCACTAAAATCTGTTATGAAACTACTAGACTGTAGCTGCAGTAAAATTGTTGGCTTCTTCACCATTTTAGTTGCTTTGATTGCAGCTGTGTTCCATCATTTGGAGAATTCGGAGTGTACCGAAGTTACGTTTCCCAGGTAAGGCATTCTAGTAGCTATACTGTCAATTTGGTGCACAGTCGCAGTGTACAGCCAAACGCGAACGACCTGGGAAGTGCTAATTAGGCCAGCTAAGGCAACCCTAAAGTTAGCGACCTAGAAGCCAGGTTAGCCAGGTAAACCACTGAAAAAGTAATTATAACGATATTAAACAGTGCTAAAGCAAAACATATGTAGAAAGGGAAACATGGAATTGGTACCCTCGTTTTGCTTCCACTCATCATTTCACTGCTGAGGTTTTAATATCGTTAATTAGCTAGTTAGCTCATTTAAAACTAACGTGCACGGTTAATAGGCATGCATAGCTCACCGAGCTATGGAATACCGCTCGTGAGCTAACATTAGGGAGCCAGGTACAGCGGATTACATGCGTTAACCATGTAGCGATATTGCTAAGTCATGCTCCACCACCTATTTCACGTGGGAGTGGAGCGCACGTACTACATAATATCACTTTTGTAACCGATGTAAACAACGAGTTTTAAATAACGAAATAAATAAAGAAAACATGCGTTAATAAAGCAAAATAATTTTATTTCTTGTGTATCATAGAATGGCGAATGATATGAAGACACTGGAAGAGAATTTCAGACAGAAAAATAAAACTTGTTTCATTCTCGGTGCATCTGGGGAGACCGGCAAGGAACTGCTGAAAGAGATTGTTAGTCGACAGATTTTCTCCAGAATTACCCTGATCGGGAGACGACAGTTGACCTTTGAAGACAAAACATACGAAAACGTGGTAAGTAAAAAACCGAAAGATGTGTATTCGTCAACTCCCCTCCTCCGCACCCCATTTGCGCAGACGCTAAACAAGTTCGCGCATCTGGGTGGAATCCAAAAAGGAGGTACTACATGTGTGTAATGTTTTTGTTCAAAGGCTGCAACTATAACGTGGTAAACAAAGAGTAAGAATGTGATAACAAGTCTCTCAACATTACTTAATTGTCTCACAACTAAAAAATTAAGTAACACCCGTTCAATTTCAATGTGAAATTGTGCTATAGTTATTACCTCAGTGCTAGAACCTGAAATTCATGCCAGTGTGAATCTAATTTCCTATGACCCACAGCAGGAAGTGTATAATAATAATAATAATAATAATAATAATAATATTAAGTTAATGTCTGTGTGTTTAAGTGCTGTTTCCTTTCAGATTCAGGAGGTGGTGGATTTTGAAAAGCTGGATGATTATGCTGCAGCTTTTCAAGGTCATGATATTGGATACTGCTGCCTGGGCACAACAAAAGCCAAAGCAGGAACTGTGAGTGCTGCTTTCTCCCCTGAAACCTGTGTTGTTGCCCTATCTTTACATTGCAAGACTGTATGCTTTTGCGCTAGAGTAAAAGAAACAAAATATTTTTGGTCACTTTTATTGTTGTGATGGTTGTCTTTTTCCATATAGGCAAGGAGTACGTACTGTCTGATAAGAAAATTTTTCATTTTTGATCACTTTAAACCATAGTTATATGTTATCTGCTTAATACTGCACAGCTTATTATAATTGAACTTCAGATATACACTTTCCAATAAAGGTGAAAGCTGAGTCCACTCCAGAGGCTCAGCCTTTTAAATCTCTCCATAAAAAGGACTACCAGTAACAGTAACTGCCTGTAAGTTCTCATGGACCATACAGCGATAAGGCTGATTCTTTTCCCTGGTGTAGTGTCACCTCGATTATAGAAACTTGGTGGGAAAAGGTCTCCCTTTCAGCAGGGCCCTGGCTGTTGTTTGAGCCTCGCTTCCGTGGGCTGTTTGTATACATTCGCCTGAGAAGAAGGATGTCCTGTCAATGGCACCTCGCCCCCACCCTGGCACCAAACAGCCATTGTGCACTGGAACCTGTGAAGCGTATTACAGCTAATGTATTTGAAGTTTAGTCCTGCTCTAAAATGGATTCACACACATACTGACTGCTTCTTTAGAATTCTCAGGAGGGGGGGAACACAAGACGGTCATTGTAGCGCTTTCTCTCTCTTTCTTCCCTCTTCTTTAACCTTTATAAAAGCTGTAGAAATTCCAGCACTCAGAAGATGTGAAATTTCTTTAGGGGGCGGCGAGTCTATTTAGTGCTCATAAAACAATATTTAGGGTGATGTGGGGCAGTGTGCGCTTCACCTCACTGAATGGACTCCATTGAGGCTGGGTGATGGGTGTAGCGTGGGGCTGTGGGGTGGTAGCGTGGGTCCTGTGTATTTGGGAGGGGCTGTCAGTTGTTAGCAGGAGTGGCAGAAAGGGGGCCCGCCAGCGTCCTATGCTTGGGTTAGCATTGAGGTGACTTAACTGCATAATCGGATTGAAAGTGAGCCACGGTATTTATGTCAGTTCACATTTCATCAAATGCTGGCTGTGAATTGGAGTTGACCGTACAGAGGGCTAATCCAGAACTAAAGCCAAAATAATTAGGGGCTCGGCCTAATCCACTCTTCATTCTGCAGGCTGTGAATAACATTAAAATGAGGCAATGCTTTCCGTTGGCAGGCCTCAACGTCCAAAACTTTTAAATGCACCAATCAGAGCCTGTGCTGGACTCAGTCAGTTCCTCAGTGGGCTGTGATTTTTGAAGAAAAATTTTCATGCATTATTAGGCATTAAGCATTGATGCTGTGTGTGTGTGTGTGTGTGTGTGTGTGTGTGTAGGGTGCAACCATATTTTTTCAGAGTAACATGACAGTTTTGAAGTTATTTTACACCTGTACGAATTGTGAAACAGTATGATACAAAAAGTAGAAGGTTTCATAGGCCTGGATGTTTGTGGCAAGTGCATCCTTGTGTGTAAAAAAAAAAAGCCCCATTTCATGTAGAACAGGATTCAGTAATTAATTGTCAACATCATATTTTGGTTTGTTTATTGCAATTTTTCAGGGTGCACATTTATTTTTGTGTGCTTTCAGGAAGGTTTTATACGTGTTGATCATGACTACGTATTAAAGTCAGCACAGCTTGCCAAGGATGGAGGTTGCTCCCACTTCAATCTTGAGTCTTCAAGGGGAGCAGATAAAAACAGTGGCTTCCTCTACCTGAGAGTAAAGGTAAACAATAAACATACGCATTAGGCATGATTTTTCAGAAACATCAGAGCTATTCTAAAATGGGTTTCTTTAAACCATATCATTTGGTCTAAGCAAAAATGATAATTTTTGTAGGGAGAAGTTGAGGCTGATGTTGAGGAATTGGGCTTTGAAAGATATTCCATCTTCAGGCCTGCGTAAGTAATCCCTCCTGATCTTTCTTTCTGTGTATTTGCATGCAATATTCTGACACAGCACAAAAACAAGTATTTTGGATGTAAAAGCACTTTGCAAGCTACTTTTATGTTCCTTACATCCTTAAAAAAATATTGTATTATTATTCAGCACTATTCAGTCCCTGTTCAGCTTTCATTGTTGCTGTTTACAGTTGGAAATAGCTGCTTTTCATTAATAAAGCAAATATTGTTCTTATGTCCTGTAATCAGACACTCTATGAACATGAAATAGTGACTTTATGCAGATGTCTTTTGATTGATAAACAGAAATTATTAAATGGCTTGCATTAGCATTTGTAGTAATATTACATCTCGACTGTAACACACTTAGACAGTAAATGCTGAATTTGAACTGCTTTCACATAAACTATGTGAAGATACTTTCTTCAGTGACAGGATCACCTTTGTCCTCATTGTGTCTTCATTCCCCAGGGTCCTCATGGTTGACCGGCAGGAGTCCAGACCAGCTGAGTGGTTGGCCAGGAAGTTTCTCGCCCCTGTGTCCTATTTTTTTCCTACTGCCTTGTCCATACCCATAAAATCATTGGTTAGGGCAATGGTTGTCAACACACTCATTGAGGGGGAAAAAAAGGTGGAAATCATAGAGAACAAGGCCATTTACAACTTTGGGAAGATTGCAGAAAAGTGAAAAGAAGCCTGTGTTCAAAAAGTTATTTAATGTGAATGTGCTTTTTTTTCTGAATCTGTGCCTTTTCTTTATGCCAGCTTAATTTTTGGTTTGAAAGAGATTTTGAAAGGTGTGGAAATGAATGGGAACAACATTTTAAAAGGTGCCTTTTCCTATTGTATATGCGTTTCAAAAACATATAATAGAACTGCACCTAAACTGCAGATGTATTCATGATGCCTTTACAAGGTAGACAAGGGTGTCAGGGATGAATTTAATTGCATATCTAGAATTTGGTACCAATGTAATATGATTATTTTTGCATTGATTGCATTGGTTTGACCAAAGGTGAAAAAATGTAAATGCAGTGGTGTGTGTTTATCACTTGATTTCATTTCTGTCACTTTTCTTTCTGTGAAATATGGATGTGACTATCTGGGCAATACAGCTTTGAATATGTGTCCCTCATCACTGCCAAACTGGAGAAAGACTCAAAATAGTACAGTATGATCCCAGGTGACCTGGATATGGCTCTTGTTACGCCTTTCTTAGGCTACCATTTGGTGCTCCTCGGATGGGTAATGGACCAGGTGGCATGCCTGTTACTACCAGAAACTTGCTTAGAATGGTTTTAATCCTTGGAGCTATTATGCAAACTGTATTGTTTCCAAAGGAGCTAAACCCCTAATGCAATCAAACCTTTTTCCAATTGCTTTGGCTCTGCCCAGGGTGGAAGTGATCTTTACAGCTATACACCCTATATTGAATGTCATACACAGAAAATAGTGCAAACATACCCCCAGTGCAACCAGTCCTGCCCCCAGTGGCAGTGGTATGCACCCCATAAGTGCATACACATCAGTGAAAATTCTGCTTGGTCAGGATTTGCAATGTAGAAACATTAACTTAACACTACAAATCATGACTGTTACAGTTCATGATAAGATCAGACATTCCAGCACCTTCTGTCCTGGGGTGGACATGGACACAGCTATACTGCTTTTACATCTACTCTAATTTTATGTGCTGTCAAAGGCTTTGCATTCATTTTAATGTTATCATGAAACTGGCCTTCTGTTATTGTTGACTTCAAACTTGATTACAAATAAATGGTTGACTCCTATGATTTGATGTCTACCATCATTATAGGGCAGATTTGAGTTTAGAGATTTGACCACCTTTATCATAATGTAGACTTGGTTTCTCCCATTATGATCACAGTGTAATTTTGATTTCTCCCATCATTCTCATAGTGCAGGATTGACATTTCAGCATGATGATCATACGTAGATTTGTTTTAAGACATTGACTGGCTTTTTTATTACATCTACATTGTACAACTGCAGTGCTGTACTTGAGCACAACCAGGGAAGCAAATTAGTGTCTTCTGAACTCTGCTTCCTGAGTTCTGATCCATTCCAGATTCTGAAAATGTACTGTGCATTCAGAAAGTATTCAGATCCCTCACTTTTTCACATTTTGTTATATTGCAGCCTTATGCTAAAATCATTAATTTTTTCCCCCTCATTAATCTACACTCAATACCCCATAATGACAAAGCAAAAACAGGATTTTAGAAATGTTTGCAAATTTATTAAAAATAAAAAAACTGAAATATCACATTGAAGTAAATATTCAGACCCTTAACTCAGTACTTAGCTGAAGCACCTTTGGCAGCGATTACAGCCTCGAGTCTTCTTGGATATGATGCGACAAGCTTCACACACCTGGATTTAGGGATATTCTGCTATTCTTCTCTGAAGCTCTGCCAGGTTGGATGGGGACTGTCAGTGGACAGCCATTTCCAGGTCTCTCCAGAGATGTTAAATTGGATTCAAGCTTTGGCCCCGTCTGAGGTCCTGAGTGCTCTGGAGCAGGATAAGGATATCTCTGTGCTTTGCAGTTCAGCTTTCCCTCAACCCTGACCAGTCTCCCAGTCCCTGCTGCTGAAAAACACCCCCATAGCATGATGCTGCCACCACCATGCTTCACCGTTGGGATGATATTGCGCAAGTGATGAGTGGTGGCTGGTTTCCTCCAGACATGACGCTTAGAATTGATTTCATCACACCAGAGAATCTTGTTTCTCACAATCTGAGAGTCCTTTAGGTGAATTTTTGCAAACTCCAAGCGGTCTTTCATGTGTCTTACTGAGGAGAGGCTTCTGTCTGGCCGCTCTGCCAGTTAGGTGGAGTGTTGCAGTGAGAGTTGTCCTTCTGGAAGTTTCTCCCATCACCACACAGGATCTCTGGAGTTCAGCCAGAGTGACCATCTGGTTCTTGGTCACCTCTCTTACCAAGGCCCTTTTCTCTGGATCGCTCAGTTTGTCTGGACAGCCAGCTCTAGGAAGAGTTTTAGTTGTTCCAAACTTGCTGCAGAATTTTTTTTGTAGCCTTCCCCAGATCTGTGCCTCGACACAAGCCTTCTCTGAGCAGTGCAAGCAGGTCCTTCGACCTCATGGCTTGATTTTTGCTCTGATATGCATTGTCAGCTGAGAGACCATATATAGACAGGTGCCTTTCCAAATTATGTCCAATCAATCGAATTTACCACAGGTAGACTCCAAACAAGGTGTAGAAACATCTCCAAGATGATCAAGGGAAATGGGATGCACCTGAGCTAAATTTCAAGTGTCATAGCACAGGGTCTGAATACTTACGTCAATGTGATATTTCAACTTTTTATTTTTAATAAATTTGCAAACATTTCTAAAATCCTATTTTCACTTTGGCATTATGGGGTATTGAGTGTAGATTGATGAAGAAAAAAAATAGTTTAAACGATTTTAGCATAAGGCTGCAACATATTAAAATGTGAAAAAAGTGAAAGGGTCTGAATACTTTCTGAATGCACTGTATCATTTTTGTGTTCCTCAAAAGTGTGCTGGTTTCTTTTAAAATGTCAGATTAAAAAAAATATTATGTTATTAATTATCTTCACATCTCTACACAGCTTGCAAAAACCTGCCATATATTGCAGAGGAGTACACACCTCTTTGTGACCTTAAATCTTCAGACACAATCATCAGGTTGGAGACATCCTCCATTCTAAAACTAAATTCTGTTTATGGCAAGACAAGGTATTTGGCAGAAGGACATCATACCGCTAGAAATGAAGATACACCTTATTAATTTGGTGACTGTCCTTCTGCTGAAGCTGATCTTTTGTGCGCGATGCCATGACCAGTTTTTAGTTGGTAGTTCCTTTCTTTGTCCACGTCTACAGAGTTGTATCGCAAATTCATGTTTTGCTTTTTAATGTAAATTGTTTTTGGTTTGTGAAAAACAGAAGCCAGCTATACATACTATTTGCATATTTATTACTATTACCATTACACAACAGAGGGGCTTAAAAGTAATACAGTACCAATGTGGTTATCAAACAGCGGCACCGCGTGGGGGCTTGGTAGAAATACATTTACTGCAGACTTGGGGGAACGTGACCCGGAAGCAGCTTCTTCAATGAACTCGAGGAAAACATGGCGCAGTACATAGGTAACTACACGTGAAATCTGTAATCGGCTAAATAGTCGGTAATGTGACTTTGAAAAGGAGATAGGCGTTTAAATATCTCTGTAAATCATGATGGGAAAGAAAGTACGCATACAGTGGGTTGGCAAGAAAATAAAGTGACCTGCTAGCCAGCTTCATCTTCATTTGCAGCTCTCCTTACCGAAGACTGGAATGCTGTGTAGTACATTAACTATGAGTAACTATAAGTTACCTAGCTATCATGCACTATAGTCTTCGATTCCGTTTGTGGTTACGGGGTATAGCTAACCAGTTAGCTGCTAGTTATTAGCTTATTGCAAAGATTGTGTTATGCAGCTCTTTATGTTCGTACAACTTTTTTCCTTTAAAAAAGCCACATGTTATGTCGATGCTTTTGAAAGAGAACGCCGGTGCTGCTGATGAAGTCCCCGACCTGTCAGACGATGAAGACGACGACCAGTGGCATTCGATGGAGGAGAGTTCAGACAGCAACCTGAAAATTACCTGCTTATTCTGTGACAGGTAGGCCGCTGATTGTAGGTGTGTCGTTTATAATAGTTAGCAAGTAGATTTTTTGACTTGACGTTTAACATATATTTATTATCTGCTTTCTTTTCCCATTTTGTCAGGGTTTCGAATTCTGTCAATGACACGCTCTCACACTGCCAGTCTGACCATCAGCTGAACGTCGCGAGTTTGGTGAGGAGATGCAGTAAGTATTTAAGAGAATGTTCATTTTCACGTCAAGCCCAGCCTGTTTTTTTTTTTACTATTTTTGTTAACACAAGATGCCATTGTGACTAATATTTATAATGCATCTTTACAGGATTGGATGACTATGGGTATATAAAGCTTATTAACTACATTCGATCGGTGGTAAGTGTTTTGAACCGCTGGTTTAGTTTAGGTTTCGCACTAATATGCAGTATATGAACAAACCACATGTCCAAAGTTAAAAGTAAGATACTGAATTAGTTTTGTTTGGGTATTTGGTCATACCCTGATATCAATAACCTATTTATTGGTATTGGTATCTCATTTACCTAATTTTGTATGAGGCTGTTGGTCTATTTTTTCCATTTAACCCATATCCACATGTATAACAATCATTGTGTGCTCCATATTAATGTATTTGTTTGAAACACAGCATGTTCACACACATAATTGGGCTTTTCATAGTTATTAATCAGTTGATATAGGAGTTGCCTTACGGAGAAATAATTATTTGTAATGATGACAACTGAAACTCAAAATCTTCCTAGTAGTAAAGATTCATTTAGTTATCGGGGCAAATTCACATCTAGTAAATGTGATTTCTTGATAGGGAGTGCACGTGCAATAGTATCTGAAGAGTCTACAGGTCTCATTTCCTATGTTGGTTTGCAGAAATGCAGCGCAGAAAGTTTGTTGGTGGTCACAGAAGGTCCTCTTCCATGGGAGAGTGATACTTACATGCGGCCAACTCTTGAGGATGATCCTTTGCTTCAGATTGGTATGAAAGCCATTTCTGCTCACCTAACTTGCTATTTTTGACTCAGAGAATGTAGTGCAGAGAGTACATGTGTATTCTTTGAATTATTTTGTGTATACTAATCCACTTTAAATTTTCTGGTAGGTTAGACATATTTTGCTTTAAAAAATCCTTGGTTTGGTGGACAGAATCCTTGGCTCCTTGGTTTAAGATGGACAGAAAAATATTAAAAGAAATGACAAATACAGCTAATATTCTGTGAGGAAAAAATCAGGTGAAATGTGTGCTTGGACATACCAAATATTAATATTTATCAGACTTCTATGAGCCTTCAAGAAATCTAATCAATCCATAAACCCTCTCAATGAAGAACCTCTCAAGCTCTCAGATTGACAGTTGATTGGTTTGATATTGCATCATATTTTCTTTAATTCTTTCTGCACTTTAACGGTGAATTCAGTTGTCTTGGCAGTGACCCAGACAGTGTTGTGTTGAGGCTTTCTGCTGATCTGTTTTTCCACAGACCTAGAGGAGCTCTGTGGGGCAGAGGTGGAGGGGGATGTGGAGGTGGCTGAGCCCTCAAGCTCCCACTTCCATAGTGCCCTGCTGCAGAGGGCTGAATGGGCTGAACAGAGAGCCTTGCAGACAGAAGAAGCCCTAGCCAGAGCCATGGAGGACCTGCACAGGCTCAAGTCAGTCTGACCCTTGTTAAAATTATTATTATTGTTATTATTTCCTTTGCTGACTCCCTCATGAGGCACAACTTGCATACAAGCATATCTTACTTTTTGCATACCATCCACCTATGAAAAAGGTATTTACTGAAACAAATCAGGTTAACTATAAAGGTATAATGGTGGTGACCCACTTGAAAATCAGTCTGACTACTGTGCTACCTGCTGTCTCATCTCCTAACATTAGTCATTTGCTTATCCAGGTCAACTGACATGTATGTGTTCTTTATATCTCATATGCAGTCTCATATACCTCTCAATGCAGTCGGGTTTCATAAGTCTGTGTTACTAGAGTTTACTTCAGTGTATCCATTGGAAAGTGACTGTTTCAGATTATAGTGTATAAACTGTCAAAATGATTCAGGATTGGGTGTAAAGACAACATTTTGCATTGCAGAGGTCCTTGATTGGAGTTACTGTTGCTTCAGTTTTTGGGAAACATCTTGTACAGTTGTTAGTCAGGGGTTATGTTCAATTTAAAACACTGAAATATCCTATTTTAAAAATTGTTTTTTACTATTTACTATTAGAAAATTAATACAAGAATGTATGCAAAAATTAAGGCAAAGTCAGTGTAATTATTGTATGTGGGTAGTGCTAGTGATGCAGAATTCAGGCCAAAACTATTTGGGGATCCTTTGAAGTGCCCATTAAAAAGGACAACTTGTGTTATTGCCAAAGAAAGCTTTGGAGGTGGGAATTGGAATAGATTAATGACTCAAATACAGGTTTGCATTTTAATTAATGGTACTCTATTGATGAGCTGCCATATACTATGCCCCTATGAGTGTAAACAGAAATGCAAACTTCATACTGTCAAGATTGACGTAGTGCTCTCAGACCCACTACTCTCACACTTGTTTTTCCCATCTTCCAGCAGCAGAGGGAGGTGTTGCGCTCATGTATGCAAGGAGCGCTGGGGGGGGGGGAGTCGGGGTGTTGATGAAGGGAAAATTCCACAGTTGCAGAGTGGATTCCTTTTCACGGCCCACTGCCTCTGCCTCAAGGGTGTGTTTGTAATTGATTGCAGACAGTTAGCTCAGAACCTGGTGATGAACGTGGATGTCAGCAGGGGCGCCTCCGCTGCTGGGGCCATCGCAGAGCTACGGGAGGATGAGGACGAGGCCTACTTCAGCTCCTACGGCCACTACAGCATCCACGAGGAGATGCTGAAGGTGCGAGTGTGTGGTGGAGGGGCTGGGGGCAAATGCGGTAATGGTGTTAGAGAACGGCTTCCATTGGTGCTCAGAGCCTACATACCAGCATACTACATTTTTAGCTCCTCTGTCTCCCTAGCCTCTGTATCACTATCCTGTCACCTGATTTGCTTGGCATTGTGAGTGGATTCTGCAAGAAGAAATTCTTTCTTTTTGAAAGATGTTTCCTAGCAAATAGTGCTTTCAGTTGCAGTGATTGAAACTATTCATATTGCCTCATCTCAAATTAAGCACTCATCCATTGATTTTTAATTTCTCTTAGTCTCTCTAAGTTCTGCTCATGGTGAGAAACCTAAAATGCTTTCTGAGCTCTCTTTGTGATGAAATGGCAGTAGAAATCAGAATACATTGTGCCATAATATGAAGGCTATTGGCAGTGTGTCATTGAAACCAAGCTCATTGTCTTTTTGTCAGGTTGTCTGTGCTGCCTGTACAGTTTGAATGAAAGATGTGATAGGTGGAAACAAAGTTCTTTTGTTCTTTTATGCAAATTAAACTCATCAATGATTTTATGTGCACTGGCACCAACCCTGTCCTTTGAATATTATGAAAGTATTACATTCTTTGTGTGTTCAGTTTTCAGTTGTAAAAGCGGAATGGATGGCTGTCCTAAGCAAATGCTAATCATTGCATTCTGAGTACAGATTTGATGGTGGATAATTAAAAGAAGAGAGCAGCTCTGGCACAAAGCTCCGCCCTCAGGGGACTCGAAATGTTGAGTGGCAGGTTAATTAGGGGTTCTGGATTATAGCTCTGGCACTGTAGAGTGCAGAGAGTGCCAGTGACAGGGCCAAAATGAATTGACTCCCGGAGCTTTTGGCCAGCAAACTGGGGTGCCGAGTCAACACAGCAGCAGTGGAATTGATTAATTTAAAGGAGAGTTAAGTGTTGTGATTGGTGAGGTCATGATGCTGAGGGCAGTGCACTGTGGGAGTGATGCTGGACACTCCTCAGTACTTCAATGATACCGTTTCAGGGTAGCAAGCCCAGGGGAGCCCTCCCAAATATCTGACCAGGATGCAAACACAGAGGGGTACTATGTGAGAGAGGGATTCCTAAACTCACCCTTTAGCCTCAAAATATAGGAAGCACCAGTCAGTCAGCCATAGGTGACTACCAAATACTGTAAAACCTTCTGTTACATTGATGTACCTGTGTATTACACTTGTTATTCATGTGCATTTGGCTCACTTCTTATGTCAGATGACTGAATTGACCCTCTGTAATGATCTTTTAAATTGGGGACTTCAGTTGCATTGAATATCCTCTCTCAACACTAAGTTCTATGTTGCACTTAAGGTGGAAGGACAGGTTTGATTTTTGTTAACAGACTGTTGACAGACTGAATGGTACATCATTTGAAGGCATTTTCGACACCATCTACCTCACAGGTAATGAGCTTCCAGTTATAACAGTGCGAGGAGTAATTCAGCAGTCAGCTCACTTTGTGTAAGATAAGTGCTGATTCAGGCATTAGTCAGATAGCAGCGGTGTTCATTTCAACACTGATATCACACTGCCTCCCAGTAATAGGAGTGTGTAACCGGGAGCTACAGAGCATGAAACAGCAACGAGGTTCAGGAAGAAGCATCAGATCTCATTCTGTTTAATTTGGAGTCGTGTAGATATAATAGAGGAGCGGTTACTAGGAGGGTCACAGCTGGATATTTTTGCACACATTGCCAGAATATAGATTTTTGAGATGCTGTGTATTTTTATGCCTTCTAGCTGTGTTAATATCTGAAGGAGGAATAAACTATAATAGATCATACTGTCACTATGATCATGATCATACTGTCAGTGTGTTTTCAGCCTTTGTGGAGTAAATGCAAGCATATCTGGCCCAGTATATACCTTTAATGCACCCCGTGCAGCATTAATTTGCATAAGATGGTCACCATTTTTAGGGTTAAGTAGAAGTAGAATATGGCTTGTCCATTCTCTGTGCCTCATGGCAGGGTGATTTGGGTGATTTGTATCAAGAAAACTAGCGATTGTCTTTCTTTTTGGCCTTTTAATCCTCATAATTGTGGGTTTTCTTTCTCCAACCTGCATGGGCTGCACAGGACAAGGTACGAACCGAGAGCTACAAGGACTTCATGTACCTCAATCCAGATGTCTTCAAGGACAAGGTAAGTGGGGCAGGCTGGATTTACTGGCTGCCCTGCGGCCCGATTACCCAGCCTTGCCTGCGCAGGTTAGCGATCTCAGGGAGTGAAGGTGCCTCTGACAGCACTTGATTTAATACACCCCAACTTTATTACACTCCGCAGTGTTATTTAGGAGGTCTCTGGACTGCAGAGCACTGATAACGGAAATGTGCGGAAATGTACCTCAGTACAGTAGGTAGCAGTAGGGGCCGCGGTTATCCATTATGTACTGACACTGACTGGTTAACCCTTGCAGATAGTGAGTGCTGTGATTTTGAGCACGCGAATGTGGCTTATCTGGGCCATCAGTGACTGCCACTTTAGGCGGGGAGTTTGTGAGCCAATCCAACCCTGTCATTATGATATACACCTCCAGCCCAATAATGCCTTGTCCCTGCTGAAATAGACCGGGTGGGGAAGGCTGATACAGTTAGGTGGAGATGTACCACGTGCTGTACAAATGCACAGTGCTGTCCCAGGGATAACGCACATCTCCTCCCCCAACCTGCAGGTGGTGCTGGATGTGGGCTGCGGCACAGGGATCCTCTCCATGTTTGCGGCCAGGTCGGGGGCCAGGAAGGTCATTGGAGTGGACCAGTCGGAAATCATCTATCAGGCCATGGACATTGTTAGGTGAGTGCCACCCTGTGCAGTGATACAAAAATACACACTCTTCTGTAATAGGCAATAGACTGAGGGCTATGATAGGGTGTTTATTGATTCCTGTATCATATCCTCCCCCTCTGCCTCACACATATGCTTCTGAGTCTATCTCTAGTAAACCTGCTCTCCAGCCCACACATCCAGACCAGGTTAACAGCAGATTGTTAGGAAAATGTTGCATACCATTTGAAGGGGGAAAGCTGCCTGTTTACCTCCTCAACACTTACCAAGAAAGTAGACTTATTGAAACTCAAACTCGAGTGTGAGTGCACTGGAATCCCCATGTCAGAACATTCCTGTATGTAATATTTTTATGTATAATAATTAAAGTAATAAAGGAAAATGAAAAAATTAGAACTGTACAGATCTAAGGCACAAGGTTTCAGAGAATTTCAACAATTTAGATTTTATTTAAAAGCCTGTACGTAGCCTAATGGAGGAGTTAAAATCCAATTTGTGTTGAAGTTATATTTTTCATCCTGTCTCATTCCTGATGTGCCACACACAGCACAGCACCTAGCACTGAAGCCATGTGGAACGTTCTCTCCCTGGTTCACTTGATAGAGGCTTGGCCTTTTGCCCACTCTGGGGGCTCGTCTGCCATTTTCAGCCGGTCTGTTTCAGCTCGGCTGCTTTATAGCTGTAGAATCTTCCTCGGCAGTATATCAAGCCTTGAGGTGCTGCCCTCTGTCTTCATCGCCACTGTGTAGCTGGATTTTGTCACATTTCCGAAACCCCATCTGGGCTCATAATGCAGGGCTGTCTGCTTGACCGTCACCCACCTTTATTTGCCTCAGGCAGTTGATTCCAGTGAAATGGTTGTCATTTGTGACGCCCCTGTAATGCACACGCTCTCTCGCTAAAGTTCATCTCTTTCTTCCACGCCATACACCCACTTGGCCATCACAGTACAGTTCTGTGAGTAGAGTTTCACCCATAATGGTTTTAATGGCACTGCAGGCTCCCCACTGTCAGTGTGAAGACACATCAAACTCAGCACTTCTGCCACCTCCCCCATTCACACCACTGTATCAACATTACCTTTTACACTAGGGAAGATGTCCTTTTGAAGTTACGATTATTGGTATGTATGTATTTGGCACATTAACAAACGAGTAGACGGAATGAAGGAAGGTTTAATTTACCAGACCAGTGGCTCACTGTCAGAGTTGATGAAAGTGTGCAGTCTGTGGCTATTTCTCTGCTCCTTGATGCTGCTCACTCAGAAGCACGTGGTGACGTTGTAACAACAGACCCATTCCACCAGCTCTGCATTACAGCAGATGGAGTTCATGCTAGCAAGGATTAATTCCCTTTCTACTCTCACAAGTAATCACACTGCTCATGCATTGAGGTGTTATGGGGTTAAAAGACAAGCTTTCATTATCGTTAAATGAGGGAGAATGTGGCTTATTTTATATCAGGCATGATTTGGTGGCTTGTTTAAATGGGTACAATGACTTGACACATTTCATAGAATATTTAAGATTAAAGTTAAAGTAACAGTTGTAATAAAAATTCATATACATAGCAGACAATACGTAGTCATTTAATGTCTGTTGTAACCAGCACAGCAGGTAACTACCTGCTTAAAATGGCTAAAACTGAATACTGGAGGAAGCCTATTGATTCCTCAGCAGAGGCTACCCTTCAGTTTGTGGTTGATATTGGCAAACATGAAGGATTAATTATATGGGATTGGATTTCTGTTTCAGCTTGTAGTTGAAGTGTGTTGGAAGACAAAAGGCGTCCGTTGACTTATTGGGCATAATTTGATTCCAATTCATGGTTCACCCTGGTGCTCTCTCTCATCCCTGTGCTTGTCATCGGCATTGTCCTCTAAATTACACTTTTAATGAGATTACAGTGTTTCCTTTGGAATCAGGCAGAGAGTGATTGTGGCATTCAGGGGGAATGAGATAGCAGTAAGAGGCAGAGATAAGGATCACTTGGTAGAAATAAATTTTCCCTAGTGTGAGTAATTATTCTGTCCCCGTTCACATTAACTGTCATGATAATGGAATATTCAGAGAGATTGATACTGGAGTGCTGGCAGGAAGATGATCATTGGTTTCTGGGGGCACTTATTGTTTGTGGAAGTTGTGTTTGTGTTCATCCAGGGTGCATATGAGGACAGTTTGGGAACTCCCATTTATGTCCCACTTTAGTTCTGCCTGTAGGTGAATGATACATTTGTGTTAATTTATTTCAGCTTTTGCCGTGTAATTTATATGATTCAGTTTACCACATGCAAGAGTGGGGAATTTGTATTGAATGGGGAACAAATTTTCTGGGTAATTATTTTTTATGTTTCCACAGTAATTGTAAAGTAAAAATTGTAAGTAAAATATATGTTCCATTGTCATAATTATTTAACACCACATAGCTGAGGTAAATCAGAATAAATTTAGATAGAAGTAGTTAACTAGCTGGAAGACTACCCTCTTGTTTCATTTAATAAAAGCTTGTTCAATAATTTACAAATGACAGTCAGTACTACAGTGTACTGTGAGGTGATTAATATTGTGTTTACTGTCCGGGGAGTGTCTAGGTTTCATCATTCTGCAAAGGAAGTAAAATTATGTAGTTAACATGTTCTAAATTTCCCCTTGATTTCTCATTTAATGCAACTCTACTTATATGTATGGCTCAATAACCCAGAAGGGTCATACTAATGCGCCTTATACTATAATGAAATCATTGCATGTGGTCTTAAAATGCTGTATTTTCAAACTGTGAATTCTAAAGAATCATTCTTAAAGAATCTAATATATATCTGCAATTTTCCCTACACAGGTCAAACAACTTTCAAGAGACAATTACCTTAATCAAAGGAAGGATTGAGGAGGTAGACCTACCTGTGGAAAAAGTGGATATTATTATTTCTGAATGGATGGTGAGTTAACACCACAGCTATCTCGTTTACTGCTGACTATTAAACTCAAAGAATCACAGTAATTGCATTTGTATTCTGCACATATGTTGTGATCAGCTTACAGAACCTTTACTAAGGCTTAAAGAGCGGTGTCAGCTAGCAGTTTCAGTTCAGACCTTGTCATAGCAGATGTATTGGAATTCCACATTTTTGTTCAAAACTGAAGCTAAAAGTGAATTAAATTCCCACATTTATCTGTTACTTTTAGTGTTGCAAGTTTGGATAAAAGATTCCCAGTCAGCATTCGCTGAGTATGTAACCAGCATTTTTTTAGAAGCACTGGCGCACATCAATATTTTCCACATAACTCTGATTTTCAGTTGTGCAGAGAGGATTGCCAGCACTGCTGAATGCATTCCCCATTCCTTAACAGCTCCTCTCTTTGCCTCTTCTCTTAGCCCGAGGTGTGCAAGAGTATAGTGATGGGTGCTGCTTTGTGTTAGTCAGGGACATTGGAATTCGTGGTTGACAAAGCTATAGGAGATGAAGGATAGGAAGTGTAATCTGTAATGACTTTAAATAGAAGGGCAGTAATAACTCTGAAATCCCTGTCGCTTACAATCTGTAGGTGTTCTCCACACTGCTAGGGTAAACCGCGCTGATGCTCTTTCGATTCAAATGAACGCAGTTTCATGTAATCAATTGTGTTTTAAATTTAATTTTTTGGTCACTGTCGCAACGGGTAATGTGTGCATTTCTCAAGGCAGTGGATAGCTTGCAAGCTGAGGGACTTTTTTGTGTCTGCTGTCATTACCCACCTTGCACCCCACCCCTTTTTCCCAACAGTGTGTAGTTGCATTCCATGGGGTCAATTACAGTACTGCTGTAGGAATGGCTAGGAATCTCTTCTGGGGGTCTCCTCAATGCCTGCTTCTGTCACTGGGACAATTAAATGTCTAATTATTCGATTGATAAGCTTCCATCAATAATTATCTATCACTTCCAAAATTAATATTAATTAGGAAGGCTGTCTTAGTGGGTTATATTATCGTACAAGTGGCTTTGTGTTTTAAATGTGTACATAGATACTTAAATCATGTTTGCCTATGATTTCCCTTGTGTGTGGTTTTTGATTGCAAATTTGGTATCCTTTTTATACTGTTTGCTTCCAGTTATGAAGTTTTAAAAAATGATTACTCCGCAGAAGATACAGTAACTTCATTAAAATGTGTAGCTAGAACCCACCTTCCAGTAAATAAGCTCTCCGTATACATGGAAGTAGCTGCTGCTGTTGCCATTCACCAATATGATAATATGAAGTGGGATTTATATACCCTGTAATCTTATGAGGAGAGGTGCAGTCAAAAGGATAGCAATTTCATTTTGCCTGTTTATCTAAAATTGATTGATTGATTGATTGTTAAAATAGCATTTAAAAAAGAAATGTCACCAAATGAAATCGACCAAGCGTAACAAATTTATAGAATATGGTCTTTCAAGTCAGACCATCATTAGTGTCTTACCAAAGGAGTAATAACATCTGATAGGGAGCAGGGGCTATGGCCATATGCCTATCATCAATTTTAGTGACATGGAATGGAACAGAATGCTCATAAAAAGGAAAACTGATGTGCTTTCTGTTCATCTCTTCCAAAGTACATTACTTCAGGAGATGTGAAATTAACAGGGAGTCTGGAGCAATCTGAGTGAATGTACTGTCCGCTTAGAACAAGGCCCTGTCCATTATAGCAGTTCATCAATTGGTATTTGCCCTCCTCATTTGAAGTGGCCTGCTGTGAGATTGGCCAGTGATAAATCAATGTGGCAGCTTTGGGGAGAGGAGCCGCTGTCTGTTCCTGGGTTTTGAAGGACTGTTCTGAGCTGCAGTCCTGTCATTTCATAATAAAAAAAAATGGCCCATGAGCTGATGCCAGAAAATGAAAACAAAACAGAAAAGGGTCTTACGAGTAGAACTTATTTCCTTCATTTGCCAGCCATGGTCTGAAACAATCAAAATAAAGTTGTTCTTGTTAATGAAACACACATGAAAAAGTCTAATGCCAAGTGATCGGTTGTGTTTTTTGGTCCATGGTGGCTGTAAGATTGGCCCACAGTAAGCCTTGAAATTTTCTAGACTTGTCCCCCAGACCTGATTTTCATGTCTGCCGGACGTGTGTTCAATTCAAAAAGCCTATTGCAAAGGTCCATATCCTTTGAGATCCTGTTCGTAAAATGGCCCTGGGCAGACTGCTGGACTGTGAAGCACACAGATTGTAGCAGCTTAGACAAGTTGGACTCAATTCCACTGCTTACTGTACCAGAGGGCTCAGCAATTATTTATCACACTGACTGAGAAGAAGACCAAGGTTGCGGATATTAAAAGGAAGCTGTTAGCTCTTTGTGGTGGTATGAGACATGCCTTTATCTTATAAAATGCAAAATACAGACTTGAATAAGAGCTGGGCACAAAACATCCCTTTCCACATCATCTTAGATTTGCATTTCTAAGTCCTATACCATGTGTACCCTCTGTTTCTGTGGTTGTTCATTCTGTACTACAAGCAAATCAGAAGAATGCAGAACCATATATGTGCTTGCTTCATAGACCATATTTTCAGTCAAAGATCATGACCACTGAAATGAAGGTCCAAATGAATGCCAATGAATGACACTGTGTCCTCTCTCTACGTGCTGTGTGGGCCATGACTTATATTGATGACAGAGTTCTTTCTGAGCTTATTATCTCCTGATACAAGTCTTACCTGCTTGGGAGGAGGGTTGGGATAATCATTCATTCTGTCCCTGTCTGTCTGCTGCTAACTCATCCCCCTTCCCAGGGCTGTATCTCGCACCTTTCACAGTCACACACACATTGGACACTCAAGTGTGGAGACCCACCTCTTCTCCATATTCACTATAGACAGCCTCCACGGGAGGTTGTGGAGAGGGGGACTCGTTTTTCTCTAAGAAGTTCAAATTTTGCTTTTTAGTATTCCACCAACATGTTTGTAATTATCATTTTTTATTGTATCTAAGCATCAAGATCAGGTTGCTCAGCTGTTGTTAATTTTTGCACTTCTGTTTATTGAAGATGCATGAAGACCATGAGATATTCCTACCGTGAAGTAATGAGAACTTTAATTAATGTTAATCTTGGAAAAAGAACACCAGGATATGACTGATGATAATACTATAAGGTTTGTGTCAGTAATTGTGCTTGTCTGAAATACTGAGACAAGACATCTGAAAGTTCCTTTAAATTACCAGGTTGCAGTATGCCTTCATTTTGACTGTAAATTGTGAAGTTAGTCATTGAGATAATGAATACTGAAATAATGTAACTGGTATTTGAGAATATGGAAGTATCTATCATCATTCACTCTTAAATATCTAGCTTGAATGTAATGTTTTTTTCAGCTACATAAATTTAGGCATGAGCAACAATAAAATGTAGGTCATGATTTAATAGAAAGATACAGAAACATGTTGTTGTTGCAGATGGTTTCAGGCAATGGCTAGCCTCTTTCAATTTCATACCTTTTCAGTTGGTGGCTCTCTGTGAAGCTGCTACTCTCAGTATGCTGTGGCAATACTCTTTCACCCTACATTGTTATTTAGCCTGGGGATATGTTGTAGCTGTGGGAAATGAATGTAGTCAATGAGATTAGCATAAACTACTGTTCTCAGAGAGGACACCCCCTCCCCATGTGTCAGCATATGTGATATGACTTTATTCCCCTCTGCCCTGATTGCCATTGGCAATGTCGGACAGAAATTAACAATGGACTCCATAGTGCTCTCTATCTGTCTCAGGAAACCACCGTGCAGTTGCTTCTGTAGCACAAAACCACCCTTTATGCTGTGTTGCAGAGCTCAGGGTAGCCTGATGGACTTTTGGCCTGCATGTGGCCATGCAGCACGTGTTTCCGATTGACTGGGTCTGATGACCTCAGATTGGCTCATATTGAAAGAATGCCAATTTGAAGCCTGGGAATTGTTTGTGAACAGGTGTGGGGACTTTTTTTCTCAGACATTTTGTCTTCACAGTTGTACACTGCTGAAGGTAACACCTTTCAACCTCTTTGCTGTTCAGATTGTTTCGTACAGGTAATTATCTTACAGCTGATTTGGGAGCTGTGGCTACAGCTCACATGGCTCCTGGTGGCCTGTGTCTCCACTTTCGTGGTGGCCTGTGTTTCAATCGATTGAACTAGTTTTGAGGTCCTACTTCAGAGCAAACCCAGATGCTCAGTCCCATAGAAGAATGTGTCCTTGCACTCTGTCTTGTTCCTGCTTTGTCACTGAGGTCCTCCCACAGGAGCTTGATTGTGCCTGTGACCGCTACAGCTCTCATTCTGAGCGTGTGCAGCGCTCGTGAAATGGGCTTGCTCAGAGGCAGAACACTTCAGTCCCAGCCAGGCCCCCCCCCAGGGAAGGGGTAATGATGTTCTGCAATAATTAGAACAGTGTACTGTAATTGCAGATGAGGACTAGAAGTGCTGATGCCAGGTGTCTTATTCAGTGAATGTGTCTGTTGGTGGTTCCAGGAACAGAGACCTCAAACATTTTTAGGAAAATTCCCATGTCACAGAAGAACAAAGAGGTGGTATCATGACACTGTGTGATATTGTATAGTGACTGTTATTGTAATATCTATCATAATACCTCACTGGGCTTGTTTGCCTGTCTTACATTTTCTTGTTTGAAACTGGGGGGCCCAGATATGTTCATTTTGAACCACAGTTGAAAAAATTAGAAACATACATGGTCACAAACGTCTATCAATTGAATTGAAAAGACAAAATGCTAAAAGGGTATATGTGGACAGCTTTATTTTCAGTTTGGAAATTTGCACCATGCAGACTTTGAATGAGTAGGCTTCATTTGATCATTTATAGCGCTGTTCTTCATAGGTATGCTTTGTAAGGTAGTACCATGGTAAAGAGCTATGCACCGTACATAATGACATATGCACTGCCAGTAATGACATAAAAGGTTCTATTGTATATAAAATCAGAACCATGCAGAGTTTAAGTTATCAGCCATTATCTGAAGGAAGAAAGAAATGGGCAAGAACTGTAAAAATAACTCAACAGACCACAACAACATTTACAATGAAAACACTATCATGATCTTAACCTTTAAAGTGAGATCAGGGGCTCCTGAATAGCTCAGTGGTTAAGGCACTTGCCTCAAATGCAAGCAGAGTTGTGCAGCCTGACTTCAGTCCCAGTTGAATGACCAGTAACCTGTAGTGGGGAAAATTGTCTTTGTTATACCTAGGATAGGTGTGGGTATGTCAACGAAGGGTTGCTTGTCTCAATGGTCTCAGGCACCCTGCAACTCATCAATGGCTTTGATGACATCAGTGGAGAGGAGCACCAATGCTCCAATGAGAATCCATTCCACTGTAGTGTGAAACCGTGTGACTTGCTGAGAAAAATATCTCTCGGATGCATGTGAGTGTGTTGGAGGATTGTATTGTATCTCATGTCAGCACTAGCATAAGCGTGTGTGCAGAGGTTGTTGTGGTGAGACGAGTCGATATACATTTGTTAATTCTCAGATAGGGTTATCTATCACTGGTAGTCCTTTGTACCATCATTAAGATCCTTTGTATAGTAGTTTGGATGGTATAAAGGTATACCTGCCACTGCACACAGGCTTCATATGTCCTTAAAACACGATCAGTGTTATGTTTTTTTTTTTTTTTACCTCAGTCTCTCACTTTTTACCTGAGTCTCTCACCTTACACTTGGGTTAAAGTCAATATGAATTTCTGCTTGGAGGCTATGTTTTTTTATTGGTTTCTGAATTACAACAGCAAGCGCAACTTTATGACAGAGCTGTAATTAAAAGACAACTGTTTAGAGGAATCTGCTGATTCTTTAATAGATACTTCTCTAATTATCAGTCAGGTCATCAGTTTGAACTAAAATTGGTTTTTCATAGTACAGTTCCTTATACTTGAACCGGAATCCATTACAAAAGTAACCAATAATGAATCTCTTCAAAGCATCAGCAAGTTAATATGCAGGGATTGTAAAGGTACTGTGATCTGATATTAAATGCATTGTTAATGAGCTCTGCTGACTTGGGGACTGTCACATCTGTACACTGGGTTTCTCCGCAGCCATGCTGGAAGATGGCCTCTGGCAGGGGCCCTGCCATTTCTCCTCAAAGGGTCTTCTCAGGGCCCCATATGCAACGTGTCCATGTTTTTGTCTCAAGAGATTCTGTTCATAGATTTCCTGCCTTATATAATTATTTCCCCCGTGTGTTTTCCCCATTCACCTCCTTGGCCTCTAATCAATGGTGCGAAAGCCAGAGCACATAGTATGTCAACTACTAAAAACCAAAATATTTATCTTTATCAAAGGGAGGTCACCTGCTATATGCATTTACCACAATGCATAGTACAATTTTGGGGTGATGGTGGAAGCTGGGGGGGGTGGGTCAGGAGGGTGTTTTGAGATGTGTGCTTAATTAGATATCGAGATGACATCACCCAATATTAGCCAAGGAAAATGAGTGAAAAATAAAATCTCAGAAAATTGAAATACTTTTGTTGTAACTATAAGAACTTTAAGTGTAGAAGGAATACATCTGTCTTAGTCATGTTGTTGAAATTATTTTGGTTGTGGGACGATTGTGGGGCAGCTGTTTTTGATTTTTTTGTAATGCACAGTTGAAGTAGAATGAATTATAAGAGTTATCTTGTGGGCCTGCTTTGAAGCCACAGAATACACTCACTGCTTGACTGAGGAAGCCATGTTCAGGTCTTATCATTAAATTATCATGGTTAACTCCAGGGAAGAAAAATAAGAGTGAATTACTTCACAGACTGCTCTGTTTACCTTCCAGAGCTGCAGCTACATAACGCCAGCTGAGGGATGGGCAGCATGTAGCAGCAGGGCACAGTGACTTTCTAGTGCTGGATCCCCGGCATTAATATTCTCCTCACAACCTTGTGCAGTATAGTTGCCTTTTCTGGTAATTAATTGCAAATTCACTAATGCGGGAAAGTGAGGGGCACAACGGCGGCACAGAGGCGGGGCCAAGCGGAGCATCATGGGACACAGTGTCAGGTATAATTTTCCTTCCAGATGGCTCCCCTACAGGTGAGGCAGCAGCCTGTGAAATTACATTCTAAATTACAGGCAGATGAGTGCCACACACTTGCAGCTCAGAGACCATTCTTTTGATGTGGGTTATAAATGGCCCGGCTCAGCACCAAGGACAGAGCCCTAGTCTCTCACAGCTGATAAGATATGAGAGGCTATGCTGGTGAGGTTACGCTGGGGTGAGAGGAGGCCGAGGGGGACGGGGAGGGGTGGTTGGTTGGGAGGTGGGGAAGAAACTCAAAGCAAGCACAGTGACCAATGAAATTGAAAGAGTGGATCAAAGAGATCCTTGTAAGGGAAATGTGCTTTTTGCTTGTCCTCATTGGAAAACTTCCTTGCATTTATGTATTGAGCTGAATGTCTGTTGTGAGCATGTAGTTTCCCTGAGTCTATGATAAGCACCATTGGCTCATGTGCCCAAAACACAACTGTTTGTCCCACCAGATTAACAAACCCTTTCAACAACCCAACAACCTTTCTGAAGTCCCTGCATATTACAGTTCCGTTTTTTCATCATACAAAGATTCTCTATTGCCAATTGTATTGGTTCTGATGAATTTAGAATGCACTGTTACTTGAAGGAATGAAGATTCTATTTGTTATATTTACATGGAAGAGTAATGAGTTTTTATAAGTAAGTGCATGTAGAAAATTAAGTAGAAGTTGTGTATGGAATAGAAAAGGAGTATGCATCTGTTCACCTGAGAAGCTAATAGAAAAAAACAGCAAGTCAGTGATCTGGGATATCAAACATGGCGCCATGTGGGTAAAAACTCAATTTCTGGCAATAATGGAATAATACTAGGGGTAATGTGGTTTCTGCTCAGGCAGAACATTGGGTCAAACAGGGGTCATAGCAGTCAGGGGGGATTCTAGTTAACAGGCAGAAAAGGAGAAATCCATTCCAGGTGAAGTCAGCATAAATTCTGACTCCTAAATGCCCTGGATATTTTCAGGGGCTGAGTTAATTCCACACTGCCCTGATTTCAAGAAATGTGTATTACCCTTCAGCTTTGTTATACCTTCCTTGTGTGGCTATGTTTGTGTGGAATATGGTACATGGTGTCTTGCTTTCCTTTGATATCAAGTTTGCCTGCAGTGAGTCCCTTCATTCTTTCACTTGTTAAAGGCAATGGATTTGGTAAGCCTTTAGGAAATCATTGCAGCGTTTATATTGATTTTGGTTCTTAGTTCTAACAATCAACTGCTGCAGTTATTGTAATATTACTTTTTTATGTTCAGTTTATGTTTGCACTGTGTTTGATCATAATAACATGGGTTAAAGATCTCCAGCCCCAAGCCAGAAATCCGGCGTACAGAGATTTTAGATCAGGCAATGAATTATAACTAGCGTATACGGGCTCTGATATTACCAGACGGGAATGCAGTTTTATTAAAAACAATCACTGACGTGTTTTTTCAGATGAATTTTAACAAATGGTAATGATTTTAACCCTGTTAAGGCGACGTACAGGCGCGAGAGCACCAATCTATCCAATGTATCCGATCTGCAACTAGTTTCAACTTTCTGTGAGGCAGTACCAGGAAGTATTTGTGGGGACTGTATCAGCTGATTACTGCACAGTAGGCTAGCGTGCATTGAAATAGATGGAGCATGGAAGCGAAACCTGTGAAGGTTGGCGCAGACACAAGCACAATAGAATGGGAGATGAAAAATAAACGGCGATAGGCTTGGTTAGATGAAAGCGCTAATAGTGGAAAAAACGTTCGGCGTATGTTGTCACAAATTAAATGAGTACGGGACCTGCTTTTCACCATTTGATCTAAAAAATTACAGTATAGGACAAGCGGCAAAAGGTATCGCCTCAGCATGATACAGATCCCTCACACAAAGCAGTTGTTCGGGCTCGTGGTTATACGTCAACGTTGCAAGGGGCTGTAGCCACTGTAGCTGCTGCCGCTTCATCCATCCAAGACTGTGTGTGCTGTCATAAAGTACGCATTTATAGCGGAACATGACCTGTCTTACAGGATAACGCCAGCGCTAGTTGACCTGTGCAAAACGTCACAGGACAGAAATGACCTTTCCAAACTTAGCGTGTCACTGAACATTGACACAAACCTCAACATGGACAGAATTTTCAATGTCTTGGTCTGATTCTATGATGATGACTTGGACAAAGTTTTAACACAGCATCTTGGTACTCGACCAACAATTATAGTTGCATTTTTCATTTGTAGTAGCATTTAAGAAAAAAAGGAAGCACTTTTATTTTGAGCACGGTAGTACAAAATTGTATTAATGTATTTTTTTTGTTTTACAATATTGAATTAAAGCTGTTGTGGTAATGCTAAATGTCCGTGTGTTATGCTGTTGCTTTAAGCCCTGTAATAATTATAGTAGTAACCTTGCTGAAGCACAGTGGGATTTATATCCTGGAAGAGAGGCAGAGTGGTTAGCAGCTTTTAGAGTAGGGCCTCATTGTATTCCTTTGAGCATTGCTCGAAATGTGCTAATCCAGCATACATGAAGGAGTTGTGTACATGTCCTCCCTGCTCGGGGATGTAAGCCCTTCAGCACACAAGGCAAATCACTGTTAAAGATAAGTGCCTGAGGTATTTAATCAAATAAAGAGAAATTGTTGGGCTGGTTTATCAATAACTTGATGGGTTATTGTGTCACAGATGTCAGGTTGTTGGCATAATTGTCTAACTTTTTTTCTGTGTCAGTGTGTGAGGTTATACACATGAGTTCATCCTGGATCAGGACTTCAGCTAATTTTCCGAGGGAGAAAAAAATTGAACTTGTTCTCCTGTGAAACTGTCAAACAAGTGTGAGATAGATGATATGGCTATTGCATTTCCTTTAAAGTCATTCTGTTTCAAAAAGACACAAAATGTGTCAGCTTTTCATTGTCATGTGTCCATCCTCTTTTTTCATCCCTATCAGAATGGTACAGAAAGCTAAACCTCGACTCTACAGGTATCCTGAAACAAAGAGCATATTGCAAGACTGGAAATGATATGATTAGTATAGATGTCAGTATTTTGCTCACCATCATATCTCTCTCCTGCAGGGCTACTTCCTCCTATTTGAGTCCATGCTGGACTCAGTGCTGTATGCAAGGGACAGATACCTGGCAGAAGGAGGATCAGGTGGGTAATGCAGAGGGGTTTGTCCTCACACCCCCAGGTGGAATGAGAGAGATGTGACTGCAGGCAAGCAGCTAGAAATATCATTCCTGTATTAGGAGCCTGTAGGGATTTTTCCTTCTTGTAAAGTAGAGCTCGTAGTTCCAAAGTTTAGGTTGAAAGCAATTTAATAACAAAGCAAAACTAGTGTTGAATTACAGTATGAAACATACCGGGTAAAAGCAAGGCAGGTCATTTACAAAGTGATGTGGTTTGGGTACAAGCCTTTATACCCAAAACCTGAAATAAAATGCAGGTTCCTGTCCCTGATTGGGTGGCAGAGAAACAAATGTACATTTACATTTGTAAGGTTTTTGAGGCTCCACAGAGTCTCCTCCTTCATCCTGCTCACAGGAAAGGACAGAGGTATCGCACCTCATACAGGAACAAAGGGTGTGGTGTGGAAGGCAACCAAATGGTCATTGTTAACATCAAGGTATGCCAATCACTTCCCTTTGTCTCTGACCCCCCCTTGATAATTGAGTTAGTTTTGATTGTATTAGGTGACCATCCAAGAACACTGAAGCAGGTTTTGCATTTTCCTTACAAGCCCTGTCAGCAGACATGAACCTATTGCAGTTGAGGTATGGTTAGGGTTAAGGTTGGGATTGCGGTTAAAGATGACAGATGCATGGAAAAGACTGCTGTGTATGAGAGACCCTTTTTGGACATGTCTGCTTCTGTCTTCAACATGGATTGGACAGAGCACTGGTATGAATTTACTGCAACACTGATGACCCATGCTTGATTAAGAGGGTCCTGCACGCAGATGAGATACTGTTCCATTACTGGAGGCTTCCAGGCATTTGGTTTATTTTTTCTGCAACATTTGTTGGAGCCGTTATCATTTAGCAGTCTTCTTTTTGTCCAGGGGGAATGATAGTTTTTTTTTTTTTTTTAGTGAGTTTTAGAACATTAGGGGCTCTGTGGATAATTACTTTCCATGCTCTGGGGCTGCTCATAAGTATAAGGAGAAAAGGCTGTGGAAATCTCAGGATCCATTAGGAAGCAAATAAGCAAAGCCAAAGGCTGGCAGTGTCCCTCCCCATCACCCTCACAGCAGCTGCTTATTAGAACAACATTTCATCCCAACCGCTGGTTTGACTGATGTACATAGGAGGTTTTCGTGGATAACCAGTGAGATGTGGAAAGTGGATGGGGTAAGTCAGAATCAGTGTCTGGGGTTCACAGGTTCCTCTGTGTTTCCTCAGACATACACATGCTAACCACAGCACACACAAGACTTGCTGTACTGTGTCTCACATAATCAAAATGTAGCATAGTGGCAGGGCAGCAGTGTTGCACAGTGGTAAGGAGCAGGGCTTGTAACCAAAAGGTTGCTGGTTCAATTCCCTGCTAGGGCAATGCCTGTCCTTGGGAAAGGTACTCAATTTCCTCAGTAAATATCCAATTGTATAAATGGGTAAAGTCAGAAAACTGTAACCTATGTAAGTTGCTCTGGATAAGAATATCTGCTAAAACAATAATGTAATGTAATCACTACAGTACATGTTCATGATTTAGTTTATGACTTAAATAGTAGGATATGAACTTCATACACATTTTATGTCCTTACATCATTTTATGTCTGAATTTATGCCTCTAGTGTTCCACATGGAATTTCAGCTGAAATCCCTCAGCACACATGTCCAGTGCCAGAGCCTGTTCTCCAACCTGCTGCATATGTGTTTGCCACATAGGGTTTTTTCATTCATAATCAAATTAACAAAAGTGATTTTAGGAACACAGGGTTTGTTTCCTGTTACAAACATGTATTTGTGTGTGTGTGTGTGCGTGTGTGTGTGTGTGTGTGTTTCTGTGTGTGTGTGCGTGTGCGTGCGCGTGCATGTGTCTGTGCGTGTCCTGTGCGTGTCCTGTGTGTGCCTGTGTGTGTCCTATGCGTGCCTGTGCGTGCCTGTGTGTGTCCTGTGTGTGTCCTGTGTGTGTCCTGTGTGTGTCCTGTGTGTGTCCTGTGTGTGCCCTGTGTGTGCCTGTGTGTGTCCTGTGCGTGAGCCTGTGTGTGCCCTGTGTGTGCCTGTGTGTGTCCTGTGTGTGTGTCCTGTGTGTGTGTCCTGTGTGTGTGTCCTGTGTGTGCCTGTGTGTCCTGTGTGTGTCCTGTGTGTGTCTGTGTGTGCCTGTGTGCGTGCCTGTGCGTGCCTGTGTGTGTGTCCTCTGTGTGTCCTGTGTGTCCCTGTGTGTCCCTGTGCGTGCCTGTGTGTGCCTGTGCATGTCCTGTGTGTCCTGTGTGTGCCTGAGTGTGTCCTGTGTGTGTGTCCTGTGTGTGTGCCTGTGCATGTCCTGTGTGTGCCTGTATGTCCTGTGTGTGTCCTGTGTGTGCCTGTATGTCCTGTGTGTGTCCTGTGTGTGTCCTGTGTGTGCCTGTGTGTGCCCTGTATGTGCCTATGTGTGCCCTGTGTGTGCCCTGTGCGTGCCTGTGTGTGTGTCCTGTGTGTGTCCCCTGTGTGTCCCCTGTGTGTCCCCTGTGTGTGTCCTGTGTGTGTCCTGTGTGTGCCTGTGTGTGTCCTGTGCGTGCCTGTGCGTGTCCTGTGTGTCCCCTGTGTGTCCCCTGTGTGTGCCTGTGTGTGCCTGTGTGTGTCCTGTGCGTGCCTGTGCGTGTCCTGTGTGTCCGCCTGTGTGTGTCCGCCTGTGTGTCCGCCTGTGTGTCCCCTGTGTGTGTCCCCTGTGTGTGTCCCCTGTGTGTCCCCTGTGTGTGCCTGTGTGTGCCTGTGTGTGCCCTGTGTGTGCCCTGTGCGTGCCTGTGTGTCCCCTGTGTGTGTCCCCTGTGTGTGTCCCCTGTGTGTGTCCCCTGTGTGTGCCTGTGTGTGCCTGTGTGTGCCTGTGTGTGTCCTGTGTGTGTCCTGTGTGTGTCCTGTGCGTGCCTGTGTGTGCCCTCTGTGCGTGCCTGTGTGTGCCTGTGTGTGTCCTATGCATGCCTGTGCGTGCCTGTGTGTGTCCTGTGTGTGTCCTGTGTGTGCCCTGTGTGTGCCTGTGTGTGTCCTGTGCGTGAGCCTGTGCGTGAGCCTGTGTGTGCCTGTGTGTGTCCTGTGTGTGTGTCCTGTGTGTCCTGTGTGTGCCTGTGTGTGTCCTGTGCGTGTCCTGTGCGTGCCTGTGCGTGCCTGTGCGTGCCTGTGCGTGCCTGTGCGTGTCCTGTGCGTGCCTGTGCGTGCCTGTGCGTGCCTGTGCGTGCCTGTGCGTGTCCTGTGCGTGCCTGTGCGTGTCCTGTGTGTGTCCTGTGCGTGTCCTGTGCGTGCCTGTGCGTGTCCTGTGCGTGCCTGTGCGTGTCCTGTGCGTGCCTGTGCGTGTCCTGTGCGTGCCTGTGCGTGCCTGTGCGTGTCCTGTGCGTGCCTGTGCGTGTCCTGTGCGTGTCCTGTGCGTGCCTGTGTGTCCGCCTGTGTGTGTCCTGTGCGTGTCATGTGCGTGCCTGTGCATGCCTGTGCGTTCCTGTGCGTGTCCTGTGTGTGTCCTGTGTGTGTCCTGTGTGTGCCTGTGTGTGTCCTGTGTGTGTCCTGTGTGTGTCCTGTGTGTGCCTGTGTGTGTCCTGTGTGTGTCCTGTGCGTGCCTGCGTGTGCCTGTGTGTGCCTGCGTGTGCCTGTGTGTGCCCTGTGTGTGCCCTGTGCGTGTCCTGTGCGTGTCCTGTGCGTGCCCTGTGTGTCCGCCTGTGTGTGTCCGCCTGTGTGTGTCCCCTGTGTGTGTCCCCTGTGCGTGTCCTGTGCGTGCCCTGTGTGTCCGCCTGTGTGTGTGTCCGCCTGTGTGTGTCCGCCTGTGTGTGTCCCCTGTGTGTGTCCCCTGTGTGTGCCTGTGCGTGTCCTGTGCGTGCCCTGTGTGTCCGCCTGTGTGTGTCCGCCTGTGTGTGTCCCCTGTGTGTGTCCCCTGTGCGTGTCCTGTGCGTGCCCTGTGTGTCCGCCTGTGTGTGTCCGCCTGTGTGTGTCCCCTGTGTGTGCCTGTGCGTGTCCTGTGCGTGCCCTGTGTGTCCGCCTGTGTGTGTCCGCCTGTGTGTGTCCCCTGTGTGTGTCCCCTGTGCGTGCCCTGTGCGTGCCCTGTGTGTGCCTGTGCGTGTCCTGTGTGTGTGCCTGTGCGTGTCCTGTGTGTGCCTGTGTGTGCCTGTGTGTGCCTGTGTGTGTCCTGTGGCCTGTGTGTGCCCTGTGCGTGTCCTGTGCGTGTCCGTGTGTGCCTGTGTGTGTGTCCCCTGTGTGTGCCTGTGTGTGTCCCCTGTGTGTGCCTGTGTGTGCCTGTGTGTGTCCTGTGCGTGTCCTGTGTGTGTGCCTGTGCGTGTCCTGTGTGTGCCTGTGTGTGCCTGTGTGTGCCTGTGTGTGCCTGTGTGTGCCTGTGTGTGCCTGTGCGTGCCTGTGTGTGTCCTGTGGCCTGTGTGTGCCCTGTGCGTGTCCTGTGCGTGTCCGTGTGTGCCTGTGTGTGTGTCCCCTGTGTGTGCCTGTGTGTGTCCCCTGTGTGTGCCTGTGTGTGCCTGTGTGTGTCCTGTGCGTGTCCTGTGTGTGTGCCTGTGCGTGTCCTGTGCGTGTCCTGTGTGTGCCTGTGTGTGCCTGTGTGTGCCTGTGTGTGTCCTGTGGCCTGTGTGTGCCCTGTGCGTGTCCTGTGCGTGTCCGTGTGTGCCTGTGTGTGTGTCCCCTGTGTGTGCCTGTGTGTGTCCCCTGTGTGTGCCTGTGTGTGTCCCCTGTGTGTGCCTGTGTGTGTCCTGTGTGTGTCCTGTGTGCGTGCCTGTGCGTGCCTGTGTGTGCCCTGTGTGTGTCCTGTGTGTGTCCTGTGTGTGTCCTGTGTGTGCCTGTGTGTCCGCCTGTGTGTGCCTGTGTGTGTCCTGTGTGTGTCCTGTGCGTGTGCCTGTGTGTGTGTCCTGTGCGTGTGTCCTGTGCGTGTGTCCTGTGCGTGTGTCCTGTGTGTGCCTGTGCGTGCCTTTGTGTGAGGTATTGTGAATTCAGGGGTTCTCCTCCCTCTGATGTGGCACACAGTACCTGTCACTTGCTAGGCTTCATGATTTGTGACAAAGCATGCCCTGACAGAGGAGTGGTTCTGAGGCACTGGTTTTCAAAGGCTCTTTGGGATAGCTGAAAAGTCACCTCTCTGTACATGTATCGGGGGAAAAGTAAAAGATGAGTCCAGGCTGTACCAACAGACATGCTGCAAAGCTAGACAGCACTGCTGACCTGACTGCAGAGGAGCACTGCTACTGGTCTCATCTTTGTGGATTTTGTGTGGTAATTGCAAAGACAAAAATAAAGGGTATGATGTAATACTACACTTTTCTGTATAATTGTTGCTGGAATAGAGAAACATTCTTACATTATGATATTTTAAAAATTCTCTTCCTCTTGATTAGGATGGGCCTTAAAGTTGCTGGAGGAGGTCAAAATACAGCAAGGAGAGTGTCTCTTAATCATCACACATTGGTGTGTTTCTAACCTGGAAGGTTTTTGTTACTGGAGATTGTGCCTTTGTGGCTGACAGCAGGCTGGTCTTACCATTGCAATGGGTTCCACCCCACTTTGTTATTTTGCCATAACCTGCTACCACTAGTTTAGTGATTTCAGAGAGCTGCTGCCTCTCTCTTCCCACAACATTAACCTCCCTTCATCCTTAAATGTCTGGGAGTTTGTGAGGCATTGCAAAGAGATGGAGGTCTTTTTCCCTCCTTTCACAGCCAACCATGTGACAAACAGGCACTGGGCAGCGAGTCGAAAAGGGCGCAGATGTCAAAGTCGCAAAATGGTGGCGCCACTGCTCCATGCACAGCCGTTCCCATTTCTGCCCAATCAGCACTTTCACCCTTTCACCCTTTCACCTGGGCCTTCACTTAATTACAGACTTATCCTACTGATTACAGAAAAACAAAGTGACAAATGTGTCACCCAGGGAGGGTGAAAGGTGGCCTGCTTCCAAATCGGTGGCTCGTGACACGAGGGTCACGGGGAGCTGCGGCCAATCACGTGGCATCTCATCTTATGTGTGTTAATGAAATGTAAGGTTTTAATGAAATTCCAGTCGTCTTTCGACATATTGAACAGGCATCCCCATTAATTGCATGCCATTCCCTGTAATGGCATTTTCCACTCAAGAGGTCAGGACTCTTGTAGTTCAGCAGATTTTTTTTTTTGCAAGATATAAGTAAGGTGGTAGGTGGGATGTTGCCATCATATGTGATCTCATGTGACTGCTGTACTTCTATATTGTAATCGTTTACCTTTTGTTTTTTCATATTTTACATGACAAGAATAAACATCCCTGTTATTTGTGTGTCATGTGATATTATTACCAGCCATAGGTAAAAGGCTTTTGTGCAGTTAGCATTCTTGAACAGTTTACAGCACTCTGAATTTGTGCTTTTAAAGTATTTACATGCAGGAACACCAGTTTAGAAAGTTAAATGTGTTGGTTATTTGATATAAAAAGCCTCCTTATGCCTGAAAGCTGTAGATAAATTATGTAGCTAACTTAGTCCCATCTGTTACTAACTGTACAATCATTTATATGAAATCAGCAAAAAATAAATGTGATTTCACAGATAATCTCACAGTAGAATGCTTACAAACCTGAACTTTGTTTTTCTGCCCTTACTGTCTTGCATGACTGTGTGTTGCTTTGTAATTGGTGTGGAAATGGGGGAGTATCATGGCCGTGAGCAGTGATGGTGAGAGGTATAGTGATAAAAGAATATTGAAGGCGCTGGATGTACCATGGAGCACTGTCAAAACCATCATCAGTAAGTGGAGAAATGTGGCACCACAGAGACATTGCAAAGATCTGGACGACCCTCCAAAGTTGATGAGAGGATGAGGAGAAAACTTATCAGGGAGGCTACCAAGAGGCCAACAGCAACCCTGAAGGCGCTACAGGAATTTCTGGCAGGTACTGGTTACTCCTTGCATGTGACCACCATCTCTCGTATTCTTCACATCTGGACTGTGGGTTAGGGTGGCAAGACGAAAACCCTTTCTTACAAAAAGGAACATCCAAGCCCGTCTAAATTATGCCAAAAGATTCATTCAGTCACCCCAAACCATGTGGGAAAATGAGCTATGGTCTGACGAGACAAAGGTTGAATTTTTTGGCCTAAATTGTAAAAGATATGTTTGGCGCAAAGCCAATAAAGCTCATCATCCAAGGAACACCATAACGACTTTGAAGCATGGTGGTGGTATCATCATGCTTTGGGGCTGCTTGTCTTCAGTTTCTCTTCTCTTCAGCTCTTCGGCTCTTCTCTTTTCAAGATAGATGGGATAATGAATAGCTCCAAATATCAAGATATTTTGGCACAAAACCTGCTGGCCTCTGTCAGAAATCTGAAGATGAAGAGGAATTTCACATTCCAACATGACAATTACCCAAAGCACACATCCAAGTCGACCAAGACATGGCTTCAGAAAAGGAAAATCAAAGTCTTGGAATGGCCCAGTCAGAGCCCAGACCTCAATCCCATCGAAAACCTGTGGAATGACCTAAAGAGAGCTGTACACAGGAGATCCCCTCGCAATTTGAAGGAACTTGAACTTTTTTGCAAAGAAGAGTGGGATAAAATTCGAAAGTCTAGATGTGCAAAGTTAATAGAAACTTATTCACAAAGACTTGCTGTTGTAATAAATGCAAAAGGTGCTTCCACAAAGTAATATTTGGGCAGGGTGTGCAGACTTATACAATCAGGGTTTTGTAGTTTTTTTATTTATTTTTCCTAATAATTAACTTTTCTTTCTTTCTCTGGATTTTGTTTGTTGGAAGGTCATATTAAAGATGGAAAAAAGTGACATTTATGTTGCTATTTCTGTCTTTACATTTCAAAAATCTGCAATTTCATAATGGTGTGTAGACTTTCAGTATCCACTGTATATGTACATACACATATATATATACACACACACACACACACACACACACACACACACGCACGCACACCTTTGGGAGGGGGGGGGGGAGTTCTCAGGAACAGCATTAACCCTCTAATGGTCTCATGTCTCAAACAGGCATCCTCATATTAACTTACAATAAGCATGCAGCATTTAATTTGGCTGCTGTCAGCATTGAATTCTGACATCTGCATAAAATAGGGAAACAGGGACTGTAGTATGCATTCCATAGGGACATACTACAGCAGAAAACAGCTGACACAGCAGTCCCTTGTGCTTTTTTATTGCAGTAATGGGAAGCACAAGATCACAGGACTGGAACTTGATAACTTGTGCTCTCTCCATTTTAGTATACCCTGACCAGTGCACCATCAGCCTGGCAGCTGTGGGTGACAGACAGAAGCACCAGGACCGCATTGCATTCTGGGATGATGTCTATGGATTCAAGATGAGCTGCATGAAGAAGGCAGTGGTGCCGGAGGCTGTGGTGGAGGTGTTGAAGCCTGAGACGCTGATCTCTGAGCCAGCCGTCATCCAGGTATTCGATTAGAATGCTACTTAGCTAAATGAAAGATTCAGTTTTTCACGTGTTCCTCATGTAGGTTGAATGAGATGCACATTTTGCACGCTATGAATATTTTATTTACAGTTCCAGAGTTCAAGAATTTTAAAACATAGGCACACTTTGTGCTTTCATTGTGGGAACATGTGTTAGAAATGTAATGACAGCTCAGCTTTGAAGCTCATAGGATGTCAAAGTAAGAACCTGCCTACAGTGACAGCAAAACATGTGACTGCAGAGCACAGCTGGCTGCCCTCCAAACAGCTGTGTTGGAGAGACAGCTGTAACTCACTTTCTTACCAGCAGGGGACTGAGTAACGTTCTCTGTTGCGTAAAGCAGAGATAAATACCTTCAGGCAGCACTCAGCTTTCTGCAACACTGCCGCTGATTGATTACTCTAGTTCTTGTTTAAGTTCTTCTTTGTAAACTTCATTATTCTTCCCCTCTGGGTCTCCATTACAAAAGTGCAGTGCTGCTGAAGTAAATGGAGACCGATATGAGTCTCACTTGTCACTTGTCAACAGAGTATTTAATTATTGTAATGCAGTGAAGCTCATTATTAACGAAGTGTGCAGTTTATATCCAATAAAAAGCATAAACACACTTTTGGCCACACTTGATGCAATCCAGTGATATTACATTTACTATGACACAAATACCATAAAATTGAAAACTGCAGAGGATATGAGAGTCCTGCCAAAGAGACAGTTGTGGATTTTTCGGTTGTGCTGCGACTCCACTGGGTATCAGCTGCGTGGTGTGTAATACCACTGCTACAAGACCATGACAATGCTAGAGATGCTGACCCAGATGCTGGACCTAGTATTTGCCTGTGTCTGTGTTGGTGGAACAGTTACAAACTTATAGATGGAGCTTTAGAGCAGGAAAGCTCAAAACTCATACTCATATGACAGAGTTCATACTGACATATTTGTTGTTCTTTTATTGCAGACTATCGATTGCAATGCAGTGTGCATCTCAGAGCTTGAGTTTGCAGCAGACTTCTGCCTAAAGATTACTGACAGCACCCTGTGCACAGTAAGTGGGATTCCCCCCAACCCATTCCCAGCTAATCAAGATTGAGCAATTAGAAGATTAATTACAGGTGCAGAGACAAGTGGACCACTGGCATGGGTCAATTCAGACTTCAGGTGAATTGAACACCTGCTTGATTGATAGTCAACCTTAAGTCCTGCAGGTGAAGGTAACTCAAATTGTCTGAGGAAATGTATTTATTTGTTGTTTTTTATATTGTGAATATATCTGTTACTTGTATTAGAGAGTGGTATAACTGCCACTTACATTTAATCTGTTTTAATGGCCAGAACTCACATTGATTTCTTTCTGTCATTTTTGAAATTACTGTGGGGATTCCAGAGGAAAAAATGTCAAACGTAGCCTTGTGGAAATTCAAGAGTCGTAATCCTTTGTAGTCTGTTTTTGGAGCATGAACTCCTAATGCCAATTTTGGTTTTATGGATTAATCAATATTAGGTTATTATCTACTATACCCTTTTGTTGTTAAGTGCTGAAAGAGTTTAATGGTATTTGAAACACCTTTTATAACCCTTTTTTTTACCCTTTTTATCTTCCTTCTCTGAGCCACTTTTGAGTACATAAAATATATATAGCAAAGGATGATAAAATGTAAGGAAGGAACTACTTGGTAAACAGCTACTTAGGTTTCCAAAGGTTGTCTATCTGTACCTGAATGATATAGTTCATATATGTGAGCGGACAGATTTCTGTCATGTATTTTGTAGTATAGCAAATGGTATTATTGATGTACAATGGGGGAAAATCCTGCAGCTGCCTTGATTGAACACACACTTTCAGTTTGCCTCTGACACTCCATTTGTCTTATCGGCCTGCCTAACCTTGCATTAAATGAACAGTGCAACCCTTCATTTTTATTCCACAGATATAAAACAAATGCTTACCAGGGCCTGCTACATCCCCCAAGTAATGCAGCTTGTTCTGTTAACATCCACTGTATTACTCAGACTCCTCTCTTTAAGGTTCTTCATTTTTTGGTGCCTCCCTTGTCTCAAGCTTGACGACCAAAAGGAAAATGACATTACTCTTGTACATTATTTGTGTGGTTTTCAGCATTGGTGCTAACGACATTAACCAGTCTTGAAAAGTGGAACATTAGTTCTCACAAACCATGGTGTTTTCGAGACAAGTTGAGATAAAAATTCCAGGGTGTGAGCAAAGTAATTATCCATTTCCAGTTTTACCTGTAACCTGTTTTTCCTTGTGTGTAATGCATTGTAATGTATTGAATGGTTAGAAAGTGACAGAGACTGTAGCAGAGGGATGCCTCTAATGACCCATGTATTTGGTATCTCCAGGAGTGACAGCCTCTGCCAGCCCTCCCGCTGAGGTAGGAGGCATCAGAGGGTCTGCTGGTCCCCCTTGATTGGGGTACCAGAGAGAAGAAAAGTTTGTGCATATTGAAAGATGTTTTTACCTTAGAACAGCAAGAGATAAATGGTATCAGAAGATGCTCATGAAAACTGGTATTTTTTGTGATAAAGAACACAAAAAATTGTCAAATGGAAATACTCATGAATTTCCATATGTGATTAGTTATTTGCTTAAAGGGTTCATTTGTTAAATATTTTAGCAAAGAAAAGTACTGAATTGAATTGTAATTGAAAGGAAATTGGAAATTTAAAAATGTATTTGTAAAAAAAATTGATGGCTTTATATTATTCTGTCACCTCCAAGTTTCAATAATAACTGTTCCTAAAACATTTTGGAAGACCAGTTCAACTTACAGTGAAAGTCTGCACATTTGCCTGTGATTCATAGTGATATTGTGAATAATGAAATGGGAGCGTTTGCGGTTTTTGCTGCACGTTAGCAGAGAGAGCCCTCTAACCTTCTGCGCGGCTGGTGAGTGTGGAGGCTCCACGCTCGAGTAAACCCCATCAAAAGCGCATTATCCACCCACTTCCACGGCCAGCTGCATAATTGTATCTGGCTCAGCCACACGCTGTTCCGACATGATACCGGCAACGGAAAAATGATGAATTGCTCCCTGTTGATGTTAGCGGTGATGATAATTATTAATTTTCCTCTTCCCTGGGAACTGTGCTGTTCTGCCTTTTTTGTTCCCTTGTCTCCTTTGTGGGCTGCTGGGATTTTGCTTTTATTATTTATCCTCAACAGATTCCAGGTTGAAGGCTAAATGCTGGTGAAATAACAACATGCTTTTCATTTGTCCTATTTTCGCCATTTTTATTTGTTTTTTATTACTCTGTCTCCCTACTCAGGCAAGTTTGGTGCATGTGACTTTACAGACTTTGATTTTAGGCTCATCAGCTCTTTTTCTTCTGTTTGGTCCTGTAGCTTTTTGGTCTCTCAGGTTAAGATGAACTTAATTGTTTCAAGGCAGTGCCAAATTAAATCATCCCCTCTGAGATAAGGCTGGGAATTGTACACACCTTATACCAAAGCCTGATAAATTGTGGGGACATTTGATCCTGTTGGTAACACATTGGAATTGGCTTCTGTTTTTACTTCAAAATGATTTTGACATAAAATGTTCTTTTTATATTCTGGAACAATCCATGAATGACTGTTAGATCCCATTACTTTCTATGTGTCTTCTCATCCTTGATAAATGGTATCTGTAGTCAGGGGCGTTTCTAGCTGTTGAAAAGATTCGGGGCTAAGTCAAGTTTGCCTGGGGCTTGTCTTTTTTTTTTTTTGAAGGGAGATTGACATCGGTAGGTTGGGGAGGTTATATCTACCTTTATAATAAATAAATATTATCACACCTTTGGACGCTGCAAGTCAAGTTCCACTCTTTTACACAGTCTGTCTGTTGTTTTGCTATAAACACCTCCTTTCTCAGGGTGAAAATATTCGGGGCTAGGCTTAAAATATTTGGGGCTATAGCTATATAGGGCTATAGAGGCAATTGCATTCCCCTCCACTGGGATCTGTCAGAGGTGTGAGGTCCCCTTAACCCGTAGGTCAGTTAAGTTATCCCAAAGTTGGTTTTGTTGGGCAAAGCAGTGTATGAACATCCATACATGTGGATGAATTTGTTGTTTATAAACCAGTCTCCAGGACTCTGTACCACATCCTGTATATACATAGAAAATCCTCTGCTTAAGCCTCTTGTTACCTTAACACTGACTTTGGGTGTTTTTGTTATTTCATACTGAAGAGAAATTTTAAGATTATTTAAAGTAGTATTTGCTCTGTCACATTTCTTTTAAAATATGATCTCTTAGTGCAAAAATGCAAATATCTCCTGCATCAGATTTTTTTATAGTTTATTTGTTTTGAGGGTCATTTTTCCATAGTGCTTGGACTGGATATTAGCAGTGTGCATGACAATTATATTGTTAAAAGAGGCTCTCTTGAAAGCAATGCAGCCACACAGTTTTATCTTTAGTGAAAAAAGGAAGGTGATTTCATGCATTAGGTGGATTTTCTCACCTGATAAACAATTACAGTTAATTTTGTAATTAGGTGTTTATTCAATGTTTTGTAGCGATAATTGAATCTCATTATTAAATTTGATTGACATGTTGGTTCAATTTTGCCTTTCATGGCTTGTCCACCCTCAACTGTCTGTATCAATAAAAACTGATTTACCATTGTTTTAGATGAATGCAACACTGCTATAGAGATTCTGAAGAGTGCCCCTGAAGGACTTGCTATTTATGTAGTGTTCATAGCTTCACAGGCACAGAGAATCCCATCACAATGATTAACCACACAAACAATGATATGTTTATATCAATGCACTGTAGGTGGTGTGGTGTAAAAAGACCAAATGGAGAAATACAGGCAGTCCCTGCTTTGTAAAGATTGGTTTTATGATAGTGTCTGCATTTACGACATTCATAAAAATGCTGCTGTTAGGCACCAGAGTTGTTTTTCCCATCAGATACTTTATTTTAATTTGTTGTACTGTCTTCAAAATTTGATTTTGTTGCTTTCATTCAGTGAACTGGTGAGGTGGAGCAGAAGAGCATGTTTTATGTTTATAACATCTATAGAGTCAAATGCTACTCCTAAGACTGTGACATGCACTTTGCAGTCCTATGGTTCCTGAATCATCAGACAGTACAAAATGTTTATACTGTACATGCGTAAATATATTTAAAGTTGTTAATATTTATATAGTAGTCATATATTTTGAATATATGACATAATCCCACATTTTCTAGCCTTTTTAAGGAAAACATGGATTTTGTGTGCAAAAATGTAACCCCTGTCTATAGCATTTGATTTCAGGAATTTCCAGCAATACATTGTGTGATAGAAGTGGGCACTAGCAGTATGTGCCATGTCCTTGGGCCAGTGTAGTTCAGTATAGCCAGAGTTCAAACCACAGGTATTCATGAAGGCAGTTTTGCATTTTTTTTCCATTGGTGAAAACCCCAAAACGTTGTTCAGAAAATTCAGAAAATGGATTGTGTGGGTAGATTCTGCTATAAATGGAGTTAGTGGCAATTTGATGTGAGATTTCCCTGGTTTTTGTTCAGACCTCTCGAGGTGAGAATGTAATTGAGGATCTCTCCAATGGTAATGACTCTGTTTGTCTGGAAGAGACTTCATCTGTGCTGTCAGCTGTGTCAGGATTAAAAGCTATTAGTTCTGCATCATTGGCAGTACAAGCAGGCCCCTGAGATTGACAGAGTTGCTCTTCTACATTGAGTAAAAATATGGAGAAATCACTCTGTTTTACATGCATGTGTATGCGCTAGACCTTCAGAAAACATTAAATTTAATGTTGTTTTTTTCAAATTTTAATTGCTGTTTTTGTAGTCTTTTTACAAGTCTCTTGCAGTGGTAGCATATCATTTTCTAAAGATTCCTGAATTCCTGTTGTTCACATTGACATGAGTGTAATGTGTCTCATACAATATTTAGTTTTCTATATTTCTTAGGGTGGCCAGGAGTAAAATTGAGTGCATCCACTAACAGAGTGCAATCTCAGTCTCTTTCTTGACATCCTCCTTTTTGGAGGTTATATTATATGGAGGTTTTCGGTATGAGGATGTGGGGTACTTAAATTTTGATACTGAAACATTTTGCTGTTGTAGTGGTAACAGACTGAAATGACATGTTTGATATTAGGTTGAGGGGAGCAGCTGATTTAATTTTTGAAAAGGTGAGAGAGGGCAGCACAGTGCTGAATTAACATTTTCCTTCTGAAGAGTACATGATTTACAGTAGAAATACAGGCTTGCAACCATCTTGGAAATGGAAGTTGTTTCGTACTTTGAAGTGGTTGTTACTGAAAATACTACTTGTACAAAAATTATTTCATCTTACAAAGATGCTATTAACAGGTACAAAGCAATTATTATTTACATATTTGTGAAAAATAATTTGCCATATATAGCATAGATGTAGCAAGTAGTCTGTTAAATAATGTTTATATTATATAATCATCTAACCATATGGTGTTGTAAATTAGGTAATTTGTTTGGCCAGTGACTTTAAAGCCTATGTGTTAACCTGTTACTGTAGCTGTCATGAGTGCATTGTGACATACAATGATAGATGATGTATATTATAAATATTTTTATGCTGCTTATTGAGATTTTATTATTTTATGAGCAGTATTATTAGTGTTTTACTTATGTACTTAGTTAGCTAGCCAAGATGCCAGACTTTCAGTGTTTTTCAGTCAGGTTTTTTAAGATGTCTTGCATCTTGACTGCAGTGGTATTACATGTTTACATTTCTGGTGGCTTAGTCAGTAAAGGTGTTCATTCCAAGTGTAGCCTGTGAAGCCTGAGACTGCAAGTTTGAGGCCGGGCAGGTGTTATTAACTGATCATGACCATGCCGTGGCAGAACAGTCAATACAGTACAAATTGTGGATGCTGGCAGCTACTGAATATGCACTATATGTGGTTACCAAAGGTCAGTCAAGTCGAAGCATTGATGTTAATGTGGAGATATTAAATGAGGTTTGAATCTGATACGTTAGTTTCATTTTACAGACACAGTACTGAATATTTCCTCCATTTGTTGCAAAAACAGTGTAAAGATATAAATGTGTGTGTGTTTTTTTTTTAGTCAAGAGAATGTGTACATTTGCAGACCACTCTTTCAGCCTCCATGTTTTTGTCTGTACTTCAGTACATTGGCGTCCACTTTTACAAAACAGTTCCAGAGGTTTATTGTAATGCTTGTTGTCATGTGTTATTGTAATGTGTTAATAACTCCCACTAATCTAATTTCAGGCTATTGTGGGGTACTTTGACATATTCTTCCACAAGAACTGCAAGAACAAGGTAAGTGTAAATAAAATAAAATGTTAAATAGAACATCTTTCGCTTTGCCCAAGAATTTTTCCTCTCTGGATTCCAAAGCATAACACATCAGCACCTTGCGCAACAAGTAGTAATTTCATAATCATATGTTTTTTTTATTAAATTGATCTCTCTACACTTCAGGTCATGTTCTCCACTGGACCACAGTGCACAAAAACCCACTGGAAACAGACCGTCTTCCTCCTCGAAAACCCCATTCCAGTGCAGTCAGGTTTGTACAAGGCACCTCATTCTCAGCCACATCCTTCACTTAGGATCTCATAACATCATTTTGAAGTACATGCTAGCTACCACCTTCCACACAGATAGCTGAATCATGGAATGACTCAGGAGTTCTGCCGATAATAGTAAGAAGACAAAAAAATGATCAGATCAACCACACTGGTCCTGTAAGCATTGTATGAACCTTTTTCTGTCAACTTGTCTGAAGGCTGCTACATGGCAGTTCATGCTTATTCCTCATATTATGAAATTTACAAAAGTCTTTTAGTTTGAAGCTCTTCTGATTTTTCAGGGATGAATAAGTGTTTTTCACATATACCTTATCTTTAGGTAGCAGTGGCTACATAATCATTTCTAAGCTTTTACCCTGACCAGGGCAGGAGACACATTAATATCCATGACCTGAGGCTGTTGTTTCTGTTTTTAATGGATGGCGTTGATTTTATCGCAGTGAATATCTGTGGATGTCTCATGATGAGGCAATGGGTAAATGGTGTTGCTCTTTTCAGATTTCCACCTGTTTGGGCCAGTGGCTGTGATAACTGTTATAAATGGGAAGAGAGACAATGGTGACCAGAGTCATTTGCACAGTCAAGATGATCTGATTTTTATCCTTTGACTTTAAAGTAATACCATCTTATTATTACTAATATCAGTTTATCAGAGACATCTACCAGGTGATCCTGTTTCAGATGCAGAGCCTCTGTCAGTTTTGAGAAGAAAAAGACTTCCACAGCTATGATTTAAATAATTTGCTTTAGTTACATTTTCTTTTTTAATCACCATACGTGGACAAGTGTAGTGGGTGGTTGCATCCCTATAATCACATTAATGTGCTGCAAAAAAGTGTAGTAAATTTTGGGTATCCTCCTGTTTTCTTTTTACTAGGAAAGTGGATTAAATCTTTCTAAAGGTGCCATAGGCTAGCCAGCATCTGGCAGTCAAGTCTCGTCTCATTGTAACAGTTGGCCATATGCTTGCAAAACTGTTACAAAGTGATGTGCAAAACAGCCAACCATCCTTAGAGGATCAATAGAGGGATGTAGTAAGTCCTCTGTGCTGTGCCTTAGTCCCAGTCTGTACTGTATTGAATAAGTGATCATGTCAAATTTTGTGGGACCTCTCCTTCCATCATCACCCCCTCTATCAGAAACAATTGGTGATTAACTTTGAGCTGGTTTACAGCCCAACACCATCTGTTTCCATTTATGGTATGCTTGTGTTAGCCCATGACCAGTGGCCAGCTAGCTGTATGGGCCAATTCCATAGCCTGAAATTAGCAAAGAATACAGGTTATCAGGACTCATGTTCTCTCACTGTGTTAGGAGGTGATGTAAATGAACACCCCTGAGTCATGTGGGCTTTGCATACACCCAGACTCCCAGTGCACTGCATCTGAATTACTTTCATGCAGCTTTGATATGTCCACAAAGGTATTGTCATCTTATAATGTGTGCACAGATATGTTCCTCTTAAGTTATTCCGCAGCCCAGAAACTTGCACTGGAGGTATTTGCATATCTTGAAACCACAGGGCAATGGGGTGGTGTTTATCAGGATATCTTGGCTGTACGTGGACATGACATCAATTTTAATGAAGAGCCACTTTGTCCCCTGTCTCCTGGTTGAGAGCACTGCCCTCCCAACGGTGCTGTAAGACTGTAACACAGTACCATCACAGAGACAGCTGTGAGAGTGCTGTCGAATTGCTGGGCTGCACTTCAAGCAGAAGAGAGAGTCAGTGAATTGTCTTGTTTAATTGGTCTGTTCAGTACACCCCAACACTACATTATTTACATGCCTTCTCTTGGTGTGCTAAAAAGAGTGTACATTTTGACACCCTTCACTGGCTGCCTGCTGTTTTGCAGCAGTTGGTCCAAGCCATATACTATAATTGAACAGTAGTTGTAAGAGCTTACTCTCTAGTTAAATTCTCTGAATTTAAAGAAAGAAAAAAGAGCAGTGCTATCAAGCAATTTCCCTCCTACAAACCAAGTTTATTCCATATGCTGGTATGATTTTTGAAATTAATTTGTGGAGGGGGGATCAGAATGTGTATGAAAGTAGGAGTCTGCAATGGTCTGGAGTTATAGACCTGGCAGGATAAAAGGATTATATATCATGTTTTACTTTGCTTATCTAGACCATTTAGGTTTTAATTCAAAATAGAGAAGTAATTAGAAGTTGTTACTATGCAGTCTGGTTGCTTTTTTGTATTTGAATTTGATTGTGAATTTGTATTATACTTTTAATGGAATTATAATGAAGAGAGGTGATCACATGCTACCTGGCATGGATCACCTTGTAAAATGGAGGTGAATGAAACCTGTATTGGGCATGGGCTTAAAACATGTTTAATGGCCTCTATTGTGACACTTCCTCTGATGGCCGCTGTGCTGTAACTCACCGTAATTTGTGCAAGATCCTTGAGATGTCAGGGCAGTCTTTGTGGACCCTGTTAAAATCACTGGTTGGTTTATGTGTGCAGACAGAATTTGTGAGTTTTTGGTCCGCTGCAGGTAGTGCTTTATTATGCTGTTCTTTAAACCTCTGCGGCAGTAAGCAGCTGCTGCAAGTCTAGCACAGTACTCCATACTGCAGGCCTGCATGCTGTGAGCACATGTTTCTGCACAAAATGGTCAAAATGCAGCCTAGATAGTGTGGATTCGAGTTATCAGTCAACCTATGAGCTGCGTGACAGTGATGAATGAACAAAATGAGTGCGTATCCCATACGGGGCTAAGTACACCCCATCACAACTCATAGAAAATAGATTAGGATTAGTATACCTATTTATTTTGTAGCCTGCTAATGCTCGTGGGATGGTTTGCATAGTCTAGATTTACAATCTTTTACTGTCTGATTGTTGTTTACTTTGAAGATTCCATTGTATAGCTGGAGTATTCGGCAACAAAGGTCTGATTGACGCAAACATTACTATACCAAAAAAGACATGCTTTGGGATTTGCTTGTTCCTTGTTTAATATTTGACAATTTGCTTTTTTGTTGACTACATTATCATGGCTGTAAAAAACTAAGTACTTTGTTAATATGAGGTATTCAACACTTGTCCTCTGTGAATATTTTCAGTTTGAAATGTTACATGTTGTATTATACAGAGCACGAGAGTCATGGATCAAATTTAGCTATGATTACATAAAATCTGCCTTAACTGTATGATAACGTTATCAGTAATGGTGAGAGTAAGAAGGATAGCAGTTACAAAATTATTATGTCATAAGACTAAGCAGTGTCTTATTTGGTTTCATTATTACTCTTCCCATTACTTTGAAAGTTTAGGATGGATAAGTAATGTCATTTTACCTTAGAACTGAGAAACTGGATATGTAGACTGTGACAGGAGACCATCATTCATTTATTTGTGGACTCTGGTGTTGGAGTATTTGGGTATTTGTTTACGGCAGCACTCCCTATCCCTGGCCCATTGTACCACGAATATGCACATGATTCAATTGTTTTTCTCTTTTTTGTTAAACGTGAATATCTGACTCTTGTTTATGGCATAGCTACGTCTTTTTTGTACTGAATACATGTTGTTCTTATGCCATGATGAAAGCACATTAGCTGTTAGTATCAATACAACACTACAGCAGTTACATTACTACATAACATATCTTCTCTGAATGATTGTTATTCTGTACTATCAATAAGGTTTTGCATTCATAGTTTCTATTAAAAGAGCCTACAACCATCATTTTATATTTTTGAAGTTTTCTGAATTGTTGAATGCATTTAAAACAATTGCATTCATGCTAATGCCTCATCCTGCCCTGCCTTTTGGATCTGTCAGCAATGTTATTTGTGCTAGTAATAAAAACCACTCCATAGACTGCTTCATCTTTTAAGGGATTGTTCCAGTATTTCGTCTTGGTTTTTTTGTGTGATATCTAAACAAAAATAGACTGCGGTGACAAGTGTGTTGTCGGCATGCTCCCACTGCGTTTCATGCTCTAGCATAGTGACAGCTGCAAGACGCTTTCGGACAGCATCGACGGAGTGCCAGCGCAGGAGCTGAGGAATGCCGCAGTCAGCACATTCCTTTGTCCTGCCTTAACCCCTAACAATCAAAGAAGAATCATGCAGGGAAAAAATGCCTGTTTGCCAACTGATTAAACATTCATTTACCCTGGCAGTCAAACGTGCAGTTAATCAAACTAATTATCTCCTATATTATCTACCAGCCAGCACGTGTTGCCTTTGTTGTAATCGTATGAGTTTCGATTGCCATCTGGATAGGGCGTATGCATGCACTCCCTCTTCCTCTTCTGCACATCAGTAAAGGGGAGAGAACTGATGAGCTGAAGCACTTCTCAGAGTTTCAGGCAGTGCAGGATCTATACTTTAGTCTAATATGGTAATATTCATATAAAATGATAACTTCAAAAAAGAAATCAGATTTGAAATGTTATTTTACCTTGTATTTCTGTACTCATGCATTTTGCAAAGCAAGGAGCTGGAATAGCAGTGTATTCTGCAAGAAGATGCATCACTAGTTATGTCACCAAGTATGACACTCCAGAGAATCCCAGGATATTATGCAGCACTGCACTGTAGCACTGTTGTGGCATGGATTTCAGATTCCATATGAAAAGGCCCAAACCAGATTAGCATACAAAGTGGACATAGTTCATTTTATTTGAACCTTTTGAGGGGGTATTTATGTATTTATCAATACATACATGCTTGTGTTATTATTACAACAAAGAGGTTTTCAATATAGGTGCCTACTCTAATAAGGGTGAGCAACAACATATTAAAATTTGAATCAACAGTGAAGTTGCATTTTAAGATGTCAGGTATTTTGTTAGTGGCAAAGTGTAATCAAGTGTTAATGTCTGGTGAACAGCAGCATTAAGGAGTGGTTAGAGCACTTGAACCTGGACTATGAAGGGGTTGGTTTGGAATCAAATGATATACAAACACTGGTGTAGTTTCCTTGAACAAGGTACCTTTCTTTATTGTTCCAGTAAAACCTATGTAGCGCTCTCTCATTCACAGTATATAAGGGTATGCTAGAATCTGTGATTGCTGTTGTGACTGGAAACTGATTATCTTATTGAGGTGCTCTCTCCGTTCTTCTCTGCAGGGGAGGACTTGCAGGGGAAGATAACTGTACGCAAGAACAGAAAGGACCCCAGGGCCTTGCTCCTCACCCTCAGCATCAGAGACATGAAGCAAACATACAGTCTCCAGTAAAGCCATTCCTCAGTCCAAACATCTGTTTTCTATGCTGAACTTGCCTTTTTATGCTGAAGCCCTAAGAGTGTCTAGTTTAACAGTTATCCATCTGGATAAAAGTAAATGGAATGAACAGCATGGCTAAGGTTGCTGCTTCATACCATTTAGACTATGAACACCTCCCACGCGTTCCTGTTTTCGGGGGATTCATTCAACAGTAACATGTATGGATGGAAAACCACAGTTTATGCATCATATTACACCATTGGGTCAGAAAATGGTGCAACATTACTAACTGAAATCGATGGCACACAAGCTGTAATACTCTCTTCCTGTGGTAATGATGCTCCCGGAAATAAATGAACCCTGAACAATTGGAGTCATATATGTATTTTTTAAGAATACCATTTCTTTGCTCAAACATGTGATATGTATCGAACAGTGCTATACCTCTGGGTTACAGTGTATGGATCTTGTTGTTCCCATCCCCTCATTATGAATGCAGATTGACAACATTAAAGGACCAATTTCACATCTAAATACAAGAAACAATTTCTACCTTCTGGTAATCCATTTGTAAGATTTGTTGTTACTTGTGTATTTTATCAAAGGGGCTTTATTATTATTTTGTGCCCTGATGGAGCAAGTATTGAAAAATACTCATCGAAAGACAGATTTTGCATTGCGTTATGTGAGCCTGAGAGCTGCTGTCTTTTAGAGTTAAAGCCACTTCTGCTCTGAATGAGCTCACATATGTCTGACTCAACTAATATCCAGACAAACAAATATGTGCATTAACTTTTTGGGTTTCTTCCATATTTCTACAGGATCGTTGAACATCAAAACATTCATGAACTTCAAATATAGTCAGGAATTTATTTTTTTTATGTTTACATTTAAATTGACAAAGCATCTTACTTGCATCTTCTCCTATCCCATCATTGGAATATTAGAAGTCCATGTGACCTTCAGTGAATCCTCTTTCTTTATACGGTCTGATGCTAGAGTGTCTCTTATCTCGCCCGTGTCAGAAAAGCAGGAAAGTGATTGATTCATTTAACGGGGCGTGCGTAATTACTAGACACGTGATCACCTAAACTATTATCTCGGGTATTATCAAGGTAGGTCGCTAGTGGGTCTGTATGTATTAACTACGGCAAAAGAATTGGAGGCAATTTTTCTAAGACAGATGAGTAAATAATGGCAAGAATGACGAAAACCCGGTTGACATTTTACACAAGGAGAGTGGCATGTTACTAGTCTAACATATTTGATTATGCTTGTTACATGTTGATATTTGTTCTAATATGTCGAAATATGGTGACCTTACTATTATTTTAATTTTTTCAACTCCCAGTATATAAATCGGACTTTTTCTAAAGGCGGACTTACGCACTTAGTAATTGATTACTGCGGTCTTGAGAGAAATCTCATAACGACTGTCAAAATGTCTGTTTTTATCCATACCATATTACTTTTAATGCCATGGACCTGAGGGAAAGACATTAAGCAGCATGACAGGTCTCCGCATCACCCCTTAAATAAAGCAGCCTTCTCTCCCGTACTGTCTTTGGCAACGCTGCAAGGGAAATGCGTTAAGGTTGCCAAGAAAAGAGCAGAAATCAATTACAATTATTCTTCGTTGACAAAGTAATTAAGACTGGAGAGGCTAGTAAATTTATAGCGAAAAGGCTTATCTGTCCCTCACGAAGATTAATGGCTTACGCTATTGCGTGCATTAAAATGATTATCACATATTTTCAGCGAACCGCAATAGGCCATGTCAAGACCATTTAATAGTTAATACCATTAAGAATGAACAAATTTGCTGACCAAATAATGAAATTCAATATTCTATATTTCAGAATATACCAATTACTTTCGACAGGTTAATACGTCGTTTCAAAAACAGGAATGTTGTTTGAATAAAGTTTCACGTGTTGTGTTTTCTTAGTTTAGACGGGGACAGACGGTTTACACGGTTGCTGCAAATTTCCCTTTGGTAATGCGTTGTGTTTTATACCTTAATGTCTTTTGCTAAGTGTAGAACGTCACGCCTTAATTGGCTTTTGTATAAGTAAAACAGAAGAATAACTTCTCCTACCCCTGTCTTACCATAAAACCTTTTCCCATTTTCTTTTTTGGGATCAATCGATTCTTGTCCCATTGACGCACACAGAAATGCGTACACAGCCGCTTTGTGCGTAGACTCAATTGAAATAGTAATACGTATTTGTTTTTACGTACATATTGCCTCGAATAGTGTAGCAATTGTAGACTCAACGTGGTAAAATTACTTTCTTCTGTTTTCTGTATCATTTGTTTTACGAGTTTTAGATGTATATTTGTGTATTTAATGTAAATAATCCTCATGTACCGCAATATAGTAACGATAATGCCGTATACGTCAGTAATGTTGTGAAAATACATCCACGATTGTCAATAAATAAACTTATAAAACAGTGCCATAATATTGTCGTCAATATGAAGAATCTGAAGTATGTGATTATGATTAACAAACCATTGGAAAACAAATTGTATGATTTATTACATTCCTTTATATTTAGATATAAATAGATATGTTAGTTCCAAAAAGTTTAATGGACTATGTATATATTTAGTTTTGCAACAGTAGATCGAGTATATAATTATGATATGGACAAATATGCTTATACAAATAAGCTATACATAGTTCTAACGAAATAAACGTAATATTTGAAACGATTAGAAACAGCTTTGTGCTGAGGGGAACCTTTCTGTCTTTAAAAGCTGTAATATGGCACAATTCGTTTTATTGTACTTGAAAATTATTACCAACGCACTGGGAACGCTTACATTCCCTTGAGACCAATTTATTAATCAAATGAGTCAGTCCATACACGCACGCCCAGCGACAACGAGTGACAACTAGCTGGCGCTTGCGCTTGCGCTTGTTGTCCCTTTAAAATCTGAATCCAGGGCTAATGATTTATCAAACTCTTATTATCAAGAAAATGTCACGCGAGTGACACCTTACTGTGCACTGACGCAAACCCAATCTTTCCCACGGAGCTATAGAAAGCTTTGCACTCACCATTCAGTCCATCTGCAGTCTTTACTGCTGTTTTCTGCCTTTGACCTGTTTGTTGGTGCCGCAGAAATGGTGAGTACATTGCCGCTTACACATTGTCGAGTGTTTAATACTGTTGATCGTTGCTGTTACCATAAATTCAGTTTAGTGCTCGAGTTTATTTGTGTATTCTAAATTGTAGGTTTTTTTCTGAATGGAGCCTTGTCCATGGTCCTGAAAAGCTGTTACTTTTTCGACTCCTGAACTAGTTACCTTTTATCTTTCAGGGAAACTTAACGACTATGCATTACAGCAGCTCCTATTTTATTCTACGACGTATTACAGACCTAATGTATTTTGTGTTCCAGTTCAGTTAGAACAGGCACAGACTTATAGACTAATTAATGATTTTTGTTTGTGGATTTTTAAAATGAATACGTCGCGCAGTCTAAATCATCTGGTCAACAACGTGCACGTGTGACGGGTTATTCCCTTTTTAATCCAACTATTATAACGTTATTTTCGATGCCTCCTTGTGTGACATTATGATTTTACATTCATTTTTCTCCCTTATCTTGAAAATAATTTTGCTGGGATGTGCTCATCGTTTTAATACTTGTAAGAATGCCTGCTGGGGAAAGCGGAGCAACACCGAGCTCACCAATTTGTGTATTGCCTATAAAATCAGAGAATGTGTTGGGGTGAATGACGGGGGGAAATGGGGCGTAAAATTAAAGAATTTTCAGTGTAATGGTAAAAGAGAGGCCCAAACACCGTCCAATCATGGGCTTAAAGTCAAAGAAACGGGGCAAACAGAAAAAAAGGCATTTTAAATACAAGGGAAGGACATTGAGCAAATGTAGCAAAACGTCTATTACACCACCGTGTATATTTATAATATATTACATAGGTATATGCATAATATTGTACAGAAAATACTTTTTTCAACGCTAGCGTCCTCCTTTGTATTGTAATGCTGTGATAATGTATCACGTCCATTGTTAAAAAAGGTTTTGCTCAGAGCAGTCTGCATAAAATACCTTTGCCGCGTCTGTTTCGTTTTATTTTACGTCTGGATTTTTCCCCAGTGAAGAGACTAACCTTCAATTTTGTTTTTTATAGGAATTTTCTGAACAGAAAGATATGACCAAACACCCCGTCAACAGCCCTGGCAGATTTAATCCGATACCCCAAACCGAAGGAGCTGGCGGAGTTACAACAAACAAATCCAGTAGTGTCCAAAACCTACCTTTTGACTCCCAGCATGCGCACCACTCGCAGCCCGCCGATGAGAGAAAAACTTTTTGTGCTGCGGAAAATACGCTGGTAAAGATGGAGGTCGAAAAAGCGTATGGGACGTTTAAAGACGCTGCTCCAGCGCCGGTCCCCGTTAACTCTGCCCTTCGCAGGGATTCCGCGGGACCTACGGCGCTCCAAACGGATGGTTCTACAGCTGTTCGTGGCGCATTAATGTCTTCCTATTGCAAAGACGCGTCACCTATTAAAAATGCCATGAAAAGCACAATGGAGCAAAACAATGCCACGGGCAGCTGGGCATCCATGAGCCAGACCACCGTCATACTGGGGACAGATGGGAATACTTCTGTTCTGCCTGGCACGGTAAGCGGGGTAAGTGTTCTCAAATTAATGTTTCAATGCACACGGAACGGCGTTTCTACCTGAGCACACATCTTTTTGGGAATCTTGAACAACTCGGTTATATATGCCCATTGAAAAGTCCTCAAAAATTCTATTAGCTGACTTTCTTTTAATAGACTTATTTATCAGTTCTGTAAAGATACAGGTGCCATGACATTGGGAGTCTGCACTATTGTAATTAACTTCCCTTAAGACCTGGTCAGCGGTGAAATCGACTGCATCTTTGCCTTTCATTTGAATGGTTTCCTTGAGAATGTATCACCATCGAGTGTTAGGAATTGAGCAGTATTATCTTTGTGATATAAAACACTTAGGATTTTTTCCAGATACGTTATTTAAGGCTTTGGCAGCACGCGGTAAGAAGTCGAAGGTAATTCTCACTCTCGGCATCTGTAATTAGTGTCTCAATTATTCGTTCTGCGGGTGCTTTCAGTTATAGGCCTACAAGACAACATGCCAGGAGATAATAAATCTTTCGCTCATGACTTATGTAATTAACTGTTATTGCAAAGTTGTCTCAGACAGAATGGTCTTTTTACCGATAACTGCCTCGATAACAGGAACTGCACCCTCACAATATTTCACAAACACTGGTAACTTGTTCAGAGTATGAATTTGTTCGTCCTTTCACTGACTGACTTAGTGTTTTTACGCAGTGCTGTCATTTCATTCAGATGGCCACTGGAGTAAATACCCATTCTCATGGGGTTGGTTACCGCTCCTGGTGGCGCTGCGGACTAATATAGCCTATTACATAAGGATGCGGGTTCTGGCTATTGTTTAATCCCTCAGGGAGGTTTCAAATTGAATTAGTAGGCGCTTTTACGTGTCACGTATCTCATTGTTTTCTTTTTATAAGAGCAACATTGTCTTCTTTGGTATGAAATTAGCCCAATGAAAATCGCTTTGGGTTCGTCAAAGTTAAACTATGAAATAACTATCCTATCCTCAGAGTGAAATAAACTTGCATTGACTAAACGGTGTGTGGTGATTCTGGTGATAATGTTTCATACGTTTAAGAAAATGTCTCCACGTGTAGGCCTACACATGTATTTGTATGGAAGCGACAAATGCAGTAACCCTTCAAACAACCGTTTTCCTTTAGGATGACGATGATGAGGAAGGAGGGGATGAGAACAAAGCCAGGGGGAATTGGTCGAATAAACTGGATTTCATTCTTTCTATGGTTGGCTACGCTGTCGGTTTGGGTAATGTGTGGAGATTTCCATATTTAGCCTTCCAAAATGGAGGAGGTAAGAATGAAATAAATCATGCAATTGTTTGCTGCGTAATATTGGGTTTGACAATCCATGTAGTATGCATTTCAAAGCTACTTCACGAAAATTCCGGTTTTATCTGAGCACAAAAGCATTGTAATCATTCACAAGTTCAGAGGCATCTTCCTCCTCTGTTCTCAAAAACGAGCCTTGGGTCATGATTCCACGATCCGCATGAGACCAGTTCACATTGCACACACAGTACACACTCTGCGCCTGACGACAAGCAATATATTTATTCATATATTCTCACAGAATAATCTAATTCTTGGCTTATTTTGTTTTGACCAGTAAAAGCAAAATTGTTTTTGGCAAGATTTTGTAAGATTCATATCATTATATTATTATTGATATGAACACAAATAGTACTGTTAATTTCTATTTTCATGTATAAATTGAGTTATACATAATGATCATCGAAAACCTACCAAATATAAATGATTATCTTATTATTCTTGTTTTTATTTGTAGTTGGGGGCAAGAATAAAACCTTTACTTCCAAACCTCAGATTAGTTTTTTTTTCTTTTTTTCTTTTTTTTTTTTTTTTTTTTTGAAATTGTTGTTGCCGGTTTTATCATACGAATTATTATTGTTGTTGATATTATATCATTATAAATGTTGTTTAGTCTCATTGCAACAGGTTCAATTTAATTAACTGTTGAGTATTTAAATACATGTGCTTTTATTTGAATTACGACATTAGAAAAAAGGTATTCTATTTACTTGTCATTTCTCTGCGTAGGTGCTTTTTTGATACCTTACCTGATAATGCTGTGCCTCGCTGGAATCCCTATATTTTTACTCGAAGTATCTCTTGGACAGTTCGCCAGCCAGGGCCCTGTATCAGTATGGAAAGCTATTCCATCCCTTCAAGGTAAACAACCTTTACAGAATTTGTCGTTGTGCCAGTTTAAATATGTTTTCAGCAATTTCAGATGACAAGTTTCTCGATTTTGATAAAGATCTGAGTTGGCGATGCGACTTCTATATAGAAACTACAGTTATTTCACGTATTTTTGTATACAGATATGATGATTAATGATAATAATTTTTTCCTGCATAAGAATAATTTATATATTTCATCTCATTTATTTATTTTAGGTTGCGGGATTGCCATGTTGATTATATCTGTCTTAATAGCCATATACTATAATATTATTATGTGCTGGACATTGTACTACCTGTTCGCTTCATTGAAGGGCTCACTCCCATGGGCTAACTGTAAGAATTCGTGGAACACCCCAGACTGTAAAGACAAAGACATGCTTAAGCTAGGTAAGAATATGTTGTCAAACATTCAAGTAGTGAAAACGATTTCACCCATGCAGTATGTGCTGTGTTATGACCAAGGCACCACACTGCAATATTTTCATATTCGATAAATGCAGTTTATATGGTAAGCTACTTTTATGTTATTCTACAAAGAATGGAAATGGTAAATAGCATGTCAAACAGTTTACTTTTTATTATTTTATTTTTAAGTATTTTACTTCTTGTACTACGTAACACAAGGTTTGATTTCATAGACGTTATGTATTTGTTGTTCAGATATTAATTCTAAATTCAGGGCTAAATTACGATCAAATCTACTTGACTCCGTGATTGTTATTTGTGTGTGTGTGTGTGTGTGTGTGTGTGTGTGTGTGTGTGTTTGGGTTGGGGGGCGGGGGGTAATTTTAAGTCAAAAAAGTACCTACTGTTTTGTTTGTTCTGGTCTGTTACAGTAAATACAGAAAGCAAAGAAAATGCTTGCCAGACAAATTTACTGTATGGTTGCTGCAGTGTCGCAATTTGTGTTGAAGTACCCTCTTGTGGTCATATGGTAAATTACAGTGGATGTTCTAGCACAGTAACTTCACGATATGGTAACGTGTGGGAGTATATCGATGATCAGGTGATGGAATGACAGGAATGCATCAGTATATCATAATACATACAAATTTATATGTATATATTTGCATGCCTGTGTGTGTGTGTGTGTGTGTGTGTGTGCAGGTGGTATGGGTATGGACGTGGTACTCTTTTACAGTATTTCCTTTTGTGATATCACCTATCATTGCACTAAATTAGATTGGACTGAGAGAGGTGGAATGTAAAGATTTGTTTTGAGATATTTGTGCAGCGCTGTTAATTCATGCATTTCTTTTCTCTGTTGTGGCAGATAGCTGCATACTGCGGGTTGGGAACATCACATCTATAAAGAACACTACCAACTGTTTGGCTAACGCCATTGGGGGCAAACTAACAAACCTCACCTCAGAAAACAAAACCTATGTCAGCCCCAGTGAAGAGTATTTTAAGTAAGCAGGGATATGTATGGTGGCTTATATACCAATGGGTACCATACCTTTCAGATTGTATTGTGAATAATGTGCACACATTCTGTACATATATGAAAAACTTAACGTGAGGGATATTGAATGAGTGTGCGTTGTCTCCTCCCCTTTTGTAAACTATCACATGCTCAAGTGCTCATCTTCATAGATGCAATAACCTAAATTCCCTCTGTCTTGGCAGGTACAACGTGTTACACATTTCTAAGGGGATTGAATACCCTGGAGATATCCAGTGGCCTCTGGCTCTCTGCTTGTTCTTGGCCTGGGTTATTGTTTATGCATCTCTGGCAAAAGGAATCAAGTCATCTGGGAAAGTAAGACAGCCACAGTAATTACAATATTTTACAAAATTAAACCAAACAAAGTCCAAAAAAAGTCCACCATCAAAGTCTTTGCAGTTTGCTTCTTCATGTAGCCACTGGGAGAACCCTCATAACTTCAGTGCTCAGTAATTTCAAGAAACTTAATGCAAGGTTTCCTTCTAGTGGATACCTGATTGAACTTCTTAAATCAAATGATGCTCCACTGTCCAGTTGAGCATCTTGAGAAGTAACTGTGGAACTCTTTCTGGCAATAGTCTCATCAGTAACCCCTTCTGATCTGGGCTCTGCAGGTGGTGTACTTCACAGCCACTTTCCCCTATGTGGTGCTGATTATTCTACTGATCAGGGGAATCACTCTTCCTGGGGCTGCATCTGGCATTCTCTACTTCATAACACCCAAGTGGGAAAAACTTAATGATGCCAAGGTAACACCCGGTCTTCTGTCACCATATCGATGCAGCAAAAAATAAGTTCTAAAATAATATTTGATTATATTTTTTTTTACATTGCAATTACTGACCATACATATTCAAACATACCTCAGACGTATTCAGTTCAAGCACATAGCTCTAGAATAATGTTAATATGAAACCACATTGGTTGAGTGTTACATGACTTTTTGTATGAGCTATCAAACATTGTACTGTTGTTGACCAGGTGTAAATTGAAAAAGAGACTGTGGATTTCAGATTGATTTCAATAGATGTATTTAAAAAGATGATGCAAAATAAAACAATGATTTGTATTTGTTATTTTTATTATGTTTATTTGGTTTGGCTATCTGAAATGTTTTAATTTGTTATCTGTATGACACAGGAGTAGATAAATTTGTGTTGTGACAATGGCCCCATATTTATAAAGCATTAGATAATTTGGAATTGGTGGATGAATCATAAAGCTTACTGCTTTAGAACCGCAAATCTGTGTTATCAGTATGCTAAAGGACATTGAAGAGGGGGGTCACACTACATAAAGCTATATTCCTAAAACCTTCATGCATGTGTAAGACTTGTAATGTTTATAAATTATTCAGTAATAAGTAATATTTTAATTATTTGTGCTGAAGGGCAACTATATATGAATGTATATATTTGCACACTGTTGTTCTGCTGCAAGGTCAATTCTGTCTTCTTAGGTGTATTTTCAGCAGGTTATTACAATAGCAAGGCTTCAATGCTTTTAAAAAGCCCTGCATATGCCTGTTGCAAATATCTTAATGCGTTTCACTTGAGGCATTTAAAAAGTTCTAACTTTTGTTCTTAAAGTTTATCAATACAATGTTGTGGGAATAGAGTGACAGGATTAAGGAAGTATTAAGATATGCTGATCAGTGTATCAGAGTGTATTTGTTGCTGTCTTTTTCTGCAGCAACTAGATTGGGGTTTGGGTTAAGGGGAGTGGTTGGGTGGGTGGGGGTGGGGGGGTGTATTTTTAATGTTTTTTCAGTTAGGTTTTCCATTATGTTGTTTTACTCATGTTTATTTTTTATTTATTTATTTATTTATTTTTTACCTGTGTGCTACTTCTATAACTCAACATGTTCAACTCGGTCAGGTGCCATACCCTCTTTCTCTATGCTGCTAGACTAGAGGCAGGGGGTGCCAGTCATGGGGACAGAGATGTGCAGGAATAACACCTACTCAGGTCCCCAAGTATCACTTTATGTTAAGCTCTAACATCTTGACAGCACCAAGTGGTGCTTTAAGATTTACTGGTTAGAATGTCAAAGGGCTGAATTCACCCATAAAATGTAACAAAGTGAATAACCATCTAAAACATTTAAACACAAAAATTGCGTTTTTACAGAAAACCCACCACAAGCCATCAGACCACCTTAAACTTCACAGAGGGTGGGTAGGCCATCTCTACCACTCTTCATTCTCAAGTAAGGCCCGAGGGGTTGCAATTCTTGTTCATAAATCAGTTCCATTCTCTGTGTCTAAGGTCATATCAGATCCCAATGGGTGCTTTATTATCATTACAGGGAAAATCTGTGGCAATAATCTGACTTTGGCGAATGTGTATGGTCCAAATTGGGACAACGAGGACTTTTTTAAAAACTTTTTCTTCTCTCTTCTTGACTTAAATTCCTGCCAACTCATCCTCTGGGGTGACTTTAACTGCTGTCTTGATCCCTCATTTGACCATTCATCTAACAACCCCTCTACTCCACTTAAATCATCTAAAGTCATTCAACTGTTTATAATATGCAGTCTCAGATGTTTGGCGCTTTTTCAATCCTATTGCCAAGCAGTTCTCTTTCTTTTCTCCTGTCCATGGTACTTTCTCCTGAATTGATTTTTTAATCATTGACAATAAATTACTCTCCTCTGTCAGCTCATGCTCCTACAGCCCTATAGTAATTTCAGACCACACAACGGTCATAGTTGACATCTCCCTTCCTAGTAGATTCCTGTCACGATCCCCCTGGCGCTTTAATTCGCTACTACTTACTGACCCTGATTTTATTAAAACTGTCTGCAGTCTGCAATTATCTGCAGTCACATTGACCTTTTCATTTCCACTAATGTTAACCCAGCTGTATCTGCGGCAACAATCTGGGAGACATGCAAAGCAAGGAGAAATAATATCCTATTCTGCTTACCAGAAAAGATCACTACTAAAAAGAGTATTTGTCTCTCCAGGGCTATATCGGAACGCAGACAAGGTGTGTAGACTCACCTGACGCATATCTTTTTAAAGAATTACTCACAAAAAAGGCTGAATTTGACATCCTGACCTCCAACGAGGCAACAGAATCACTATTAAAAACACGCCATAATTATTACGAGTTTGGAGATAAACCAAGTAGACTACTCGCCCACCAAATTCGACAATCTTCTTCATCACTGCATATCACTCAAATTAATACTGTGAATGGAAACACTATTAACCCTCAAACCATCAATGACCAATTCAGGGACTTTTATGATTCATTATATACTGACAGCTCATCTGATGAGACACAATACAAAAACTTTTTTAGGTCCTTAAACATCCCTTCCATTGATCCTGAAACAGCTTCTGGGTTGGATGAACCCTTTACAGTTAAATTAAAAGTGCTCTAATGTCGATGCAGAATGGGAAATGCCCAGGCTCCAATGACTTCCCAGCCAAATTTTTAAAGACATTTGTTGATAAACTATCCCCACTGCTGCTAAATATGCTCAATGAATCACTACAATCTGGCACACTCCCCCCTACATTACGTCAGGCCACTATCTCTCTTATATTAAAAAAGGACAAAGATCCTTTTCTTTGCGGTAATCATTGCCCTATCTCTTTGCTCTGTGCGGACGTCAAGCTATTAGCTAAGATGCTGGCGAGATGTTTAGAGTCTGTTCTTTTGACTATTATTTCCACGGACCCACGGACCAAAAAGGGTTTGTTAAGGATAGACACTCTTTTCATAATGTCAGACAGCTAATTGATACATATCAATATATTCACCCTCATCTTCTGATGCCCCAGAATTGGTTATTTCAATGGATGCTGAGAAGGCATTTGACCACGTGGAGTGGCCCTATTTGTTTTACATCTCAAAAAGATTTGGATTTGATAACAAATTTATTTCATGGATTAAGCTTTTATATTCATCCCCCTTAGCCCGCATCCGCACAAACAATGATTACTCTGATTATTTTCCCCTCAAACATGGAACTTGGCAGGGCTGCCCACTTTCTCCACTACTGTTTGCCTTTGCCATCGAACCATTGTTCAGTCGCCCTCAGGTCCAGTCAGATGCTGGGCATCTGAAGGGGGGGTTTTGAGCATAAACTGTCTTTGTACGCTGACGACCTTTTGTTGTTCATCTCTGACCCAGACAGATCTATCCCCCCAGTGTTAGCTTTGCTGTTAGGTTTGGGTTATAAATTAAATTTTCATAAAAGTGAACTTATGCCTATTAATGCTGCAGCTACAGCATTAATCAGCACTATCCCCTTTTGAAATTGCCATTTAAGATATCGCTGGAAAATTTTAAATATTTGGGCAGCTGTGTAACTAGGAACTATTCAGATTTTGTTAAATGTAATTTGCTCGTCTGACTCAAGACTTTCACCGTTGGTTTCTCATACCTCTATCTAGACAATGGGATTGTCTCTGTCAAGCATCTTTACATTGATGGCACATTTGCATCTTTTGATTAGTTATCTCGTGTATTCAATTTGCAAAGGACCCACTTCTTCAGATACTTACAAATCCGAGACTTCATTTGTAATCACTTTCCTGGCTTCCCTGCTATTCCTCCTGCTACCTTGGTCGACACCATATTTAATATTAATCTTTACCTCAAAGGTACCATTTCAGAGCTGTACAACACTCACATAGCAATCCTCGGCCTCTGATAATAACGCACTACTAGGTCCGAAGATCTCAATATAGAGAGAGACTAGAGTGCGGCTCAGGCAGCATATTTCTGTCCGAACCTGACCCAGTCAGAGAGGGTAGTAACCGAGCCCGACCCAACCCCGACAGGCATTCTGTTTTTTATGTCCGAACCCGACCTGAGCCTGACGCAGGTAGCGAAGCCAGTAATAGTAGTCTGCAGTAGCCCTAAACCGCCCACAGCCTGCATCCTGCACCCTCTGTCCACATGTCGCTGCAAGGCAGAATTCCCAGGCTTCTTGCTGTCATATCTCATCAGAACCCCACACGTTTTAGGCTGTGTTCACACGTAGTGTCTTTTTTGAAGCTGTCAGTGTCTGTTTTACATAATAATCTTATGGAGTAGACCATGTTTTCAAAAACATCCTGAGCATTTTTTTAACACCACTGGCGTTTTTTTCTGCAGCTCAGGGCGTTTTTTCAGTTGAAAAAGTTCAACTTCTCAGAAAAAAATGCCCTACGTCAAGTGCATTTTTGACAGCTGGCCAATCACAAGCGAAGTAGTGACACCTGTCATTTCCCATAACAACGACCAAAAATGGAGATGGTAGCAGTGGAGAAGTTAATTATGCTAATTTCTGAGCATGAATATGAAAGTTAAACTGTATCATAACATTCATCATAAAGAGGCTGTTTGGAGTCAAATTGGACAGATCCTAGGAGTTTCTGGAAAGTGTTTGTGTTGACTGCTTGAAGTTGTCATTAGCAAAACTAGCCTGTTAGCTAACGTTAACTCTGCAACAATGTATAGCCAGCTAGATTGCTAACATTTTACATGCTGCTGTTGTTATGGCAACAAAAGATGCTCTCAACTGCTTTTTGGAACAAACACTGCCAGCATTTTTTTTTTACTTGATAAAATGCTCTGGCCAGGGTTTTTCATCAAAAAAAGATGCTACATGTGAACACAACCTTAGATTTTACATAACCAACTGCTTCGTTATTACCTGTATGATGACTAAATCGAAATGCCTCCAATACCGTCCATTTCCCTGCATGGTTTTCAGTAGTTTTAAACGTCCCTGATGACAAATTTTGTTTGACGTCCTCCATCTTTAGCCTATGAATATTTATCACCTGAAATAGCCGTAATGTGTTGCGTTGTCACATAAATAAACAAACCCCAGAACAGAAGGTAGCCCAACACACACAGTATAGGTCCATCATTTTTATTTATTCTTCCACTATATTTTCACTAAAAAGAACTTGAAGCGCCATGTCAATTAGGCTAGCCCATCGTAATTAGTAGTTCAAAAGTCAACTGTTTGCTGCCTAGTTATTGGTTGGCCGATGTGACCGAACCCGACTCAAACCCGAACATCATTTCTAAATTTTTGTCCGAACCTGGCCCAACCGAATAGAGACTGAGGTCTGGCAGTCAGTTCTGAAATGTGTCCACACGTTGTCTATTTGTGCCCTGTACGGGGTCTTACAATGCAAAGTAGCTCATAGAGTCCACATTGTGATAAATGTCACCTAGGACCAGCTAATCTCTCCCACATGTTCTGAACTTGTCCCGCCCTACCTCTGTTTTGGAAGTCTGTCTTTGACTCACTCTCAGCCATAACATCTGCTAACATCCATCCCCCGCCCTTAATTGGCCTGTTTGGTGTCCTACCCACTGACCACTCACTGCCGTCCTTTTTTGTTGAACTTGTAGCTTTTCTCACATTGCTAGCGAGGCATGTTATTCTGATGCACTGGAAGAGCCCTCATCCCCCCTCTCATCCCCATTGGATAAAGGATGCCCTATCCTTTGTGAAATTAGAGAGAAAATCAAACACTCCCTCCATGGCTCTTATGTAAAATTTTCTAAAATCTGTCAACCCTTCCTATCCAGCTGTCCCCACTGGCTAAGCGACCCCCTGTACTGCACCAACATCCTGCACCTCCTGGCCAAATCCTGTTTTCCCCATATTAGTAGCACACAGTATGTCTAGCATGTTATTGCCTCCAAAGTGTCTTGTATATTGTGTTTTTTATGCTCTGTTGTTTTTTTTATGGTTGTATTGTTGATATTACCCTCTTGTTTCAGTATCACCACTACCTTTGCCAATGCTTAGCTCATTCTACAGAATGTTCTCTTTTATCTTAGTTACTCAGTCATACATGTGAGGGTTTGTGTATGTGTGTTTTTTGTGTTGAAAATTCTACAAATAAGTCACATATATCAAAAAAAGTATTTGTGCTAAAATTTGTGTCAGTGTTGACTTTAAAAATATAATTAAACAATTTTATGAATATGTTTTTTTCAAGACTGCAGGTGTCTGTATGAAAGAGCCTTAATGGTTTATCCAGAACACATTTCACTTTCAAACTGATAGAAGAAGCTCTACCATGCAATGCTTACTGGAAACTTCAGGGAGAGTGCAGCAATGTTGAAGGGATCACTGTTAGTTTTAGCTGAAATGTTATAAAATAATAACTATCTTGTAAAATGTTGTTTTGAAGTTTAATGCTAATTGAACTCAAATGACGTGAGTTCAATTGGCATTAATGTGAAATGTCACATTTAACAATAGTGTTTTACATAATCTGTGTTATGTCATCCCATACAGTAGAGCATTTGCTCATAGATGGTATATGCATCATGTCAATGAAAGCATTTTACAAGTGTTGTTCATGAAGATTTCATTGTTCACGAAGGCTTAAGAAATGATTTCTAAATGTAAAACGTGACTAAAGTGACTAAGCATTTTGCAATGTGTTACAGAAGTGATTCCAGTGGTTTCTAAATGAACAGTGATGCAATGCTATAGTGTTCAGCCTAATTGTATCTCATGTCATGACGACCCTTGCTCTATCATGTGTATCCCCCAAACCCTGTCTTTTTGTCATTAGGTGTGGAAGGATGCTGCTACTCAGATTTTCTTCTCCCTGTCTGCAGCCTGGGGTGGACTCATCACTCTGTCTTCCTACAACAAGTTCCACAATAACTGTTATAGGTAAGCGAGGACTTGTTGCAGTATTTGTAAATAATTTCTAAATGTGATGTAATGCTGTGTTCAACATGCATGACTTGGTACTGTCCAACCAAGTGTTCTCCATGAATGTGGTCATGGAAAAAGTCAACACAATGAAAGTTTGGTTATATTATGCAATATAGCCACCTAGCTCTCTGTTAACAGTTGCTTTCTGTTGGCACAGAAACATTAGGTAGTGATGTAGTCCTCACAAGCTGTTCTAAAGCATAAGAAGGTGCTGACAGGTGGCTACATCAGGGCAGCGTGCATGATTTTTGGGAGAACAAATCCATTTTGCATAGCCTGCATTTGACAACACAGAGCTATTTAAATGATATCCGTAAGGAGGGTATTTTATTTGTCACTGACCACATCAGAGACATTGTCAATCTTTCAGTGAGAAGAACATCAATGCTTACTGCTTTAAGAAAAATAAAGTTTGTTTCCTAGTGACGGGGAAAAGTTTTTGTTTGAAAACAATTTCATTCTAACAGGATGTCACCTCCTTGGTGAAATAGAATACCTCCAAAACCATGGCTAATGACTCCATTCCCCTGACCGCTTGTGGGTGCATAGCTCCTTCACCACAGATATTTACTCGTCAGGTGTTTGTGTTGCATTTCAGAATTTCTTATTTTGTGAAAATGAACTGAGATCTATTTGAAGGAAATTGTCTTAGTGCCAGCAGAGAGTATGAGTAGGAAGCTTCCTAAATAACTCTAATTGTCTAATCTGAGATTGGACATTTTCAACTCCTGAAAAGTGCTTTTAGCTGAATCTTAAAAGTAATTCTCAAATGATTGATGAATATGGGCCTAGGTCTGTATTGATAAACATAAAAAATACATAATAAATGTAATTTATTTTATTTAGAATATATACAGCGGGCGGCAGTGTAGCACAGTGGTTAAGGAGCAGGACTTGTAACCGAAAGGTTGCCGGTTCAATCCCCGTTGGGACACTGCTGCTGTACCCTTGGGCAAGGTGCTTAACCCACAATTGCCTCAGTAAATATCCAGCTGTATAAATGGATAACATTGTACAGAACTGTAACCTATGTAAGTCGCTTTGGATAAAAGCGTCTGCCAAAATGAATAAATGTAAATACAGGTATGGTTTTACCTGTATTTACAGAATGCAGTGAATCTCAGTTATGTATAGTCAACCTAAAATAGTAGAGAGCTCCAGATTACAGTATGTAGTGAGTTTTTGTCATGAATTAGTAGTGTGTACAGACAGATCAAACATTGAGAAACACATATAGAGTTTATCAAAAGGCATTTTATATGCAGTAAGACAACTGGCAAATAATTAATGAACTAAATTTTTGGTATGTATAAAAAAGATATTAAGACCTCTCTGACAAAATTTAACACATCCAGAGTGTATTTTGTGGGTTGGCTCAAGTCCTTTGTTGATGATTTTATTATACAAAACATATTATTTTATTATATTATTAAATATATCATACGCAAGAAAGAAGTCAAATCACCTAAACATTTAGTTGCAAAGCAGAGTGTAACTCATTCAGAGGAGCATGATGGGCTCTGCCAAGAGCTTTGTTCTACTAGGAATAGGGGTGGGTAAGCCAACCAAGGTCTCCTTATCTCACAACTCTCAGGCATCAGTGAACCATCAAGTGGTAATAAATTGCTCAGATGATGTTAGTGGAGTATCCCCCAATTGGGCCCACTTCACCCTTGTGCACTCTGGGACTTGTAGTGTGGAAAAACAGCTGTTGAGTTGCACATAGGTGTATTGAAGGATTGTAGTCATTTTACATCAGCATTAGTGTATGACTGCAGAGGTTGTTGTGGTGATGTGCAATTTGCAATTACAAAAAGGATTATAGAAAGGAAGCAAGCACTAAAAAAGCTGACTGGAGACCAAGCAGTTTGAAATTCCTGGTTGTTCACTGCTTTTGTACCCTTCAGCAAGTAAATGACCTGTGGTATAAATTAGCATATTGTTTATATAGCATATAAAGCATATTCTCATGGATAAAGGCACATGTGAAGCAAATAAATATTGAAAATGATTCTGTAGGTCAGTGATATAACACTGAATACCCATGGTAAATTAGAAAGTGAGGATTAATGCTTCAGTGTCAGAAGAGTCATAGTTGTGATATGAAATGATAAATATATATGGTAAGTGCAGTTTGTTGTGTATATTTTATTTTCCCTCTCATTAATAATTTCTGTGTTCCAATGTGTTTTCTAGTCCTTGGGCTTTGTATGGCATGTGGAACATGCACGATAAGCCTTTGTGTACTGTACTCTTCATAAATGACCTAATGTTTTGTTTCAGAGATCTTCTGCCATTTTACTTTAGATCCTAATTGAATACATTCCTGTCTTGTGAGGGATTACACTCTCTTCCACAGAAGGCTAAATCACTCACTCATATAATGGTAGCAGAATATGTTTCAGTACATATAAGATCCACCCAACATCAAGGAACAATAAATTAATACATTGTGTGGGACAAATGTAGACGGGGCATATGCAGTAAAATATAATCTTCATGTCTCTAACCTGACAGTGATAAAGCACTGCTGGAAAGTAATAGTTTAATGCTTGCCTTTATTGAACTTTCTCAAAAAACAAGAGCGCATGGGTATCCAATCCCTAGCTGTAAGGCCTCATGTGGCCCTTCAGAATTCTGTGTGTGTGGCTGCTGACGTGAACGTGGCGATAAAAAATGCATCCATTGGATTGGAGTAATACTAATTTTAAAGTTACTTGGCTCTGTGAAATGCATAAAGTAGTGTTTGTAGACATGTGTGGAGTTTGTTTTTGAGCAAGGAGTGTTCAGGTTATCCCCATCTTCTGATCAGAAGCATAAAACCAGAAAAAGTGCTACATGTGTTTTACATTTAGTCATTTTCCCATCATGTCAACTGTAAATTAAATCAGATATTGCATACAGATTAATTCAAGGATGAACAATAAAAGCATTTCACAGTTCTCAGTATTATAACTTCTTCGTATTTCAAAGTGTTAAAAAAAATTCTTGTAACAACCATTTCACAGTGACATGGGTAAATTTTGGCTCCTACTTTGGCCACACTGGCAATAGTGTGTTACCAAAGCTGCTCCCTCAACTCGAACATTAATCCAGGCTCATATGGGTTCCATATTTGAGCATTTTAATTTGTCCTGTTTTCCACTAGAGGGAACTGTTGCTGTTCCTTAGTTAGACTCCAGAATGATTTGATTTGCAACATGTAACATCATGCACCTCAACAATATTTTCACTGTTTCAAATAAAAAAAAATCAGGTCAGTCATGAATAAAAAGCATTACTACTTTTTAGTGCTCTTGGTTTTCAAATCACGATCATGTGCAAACAAGATCATTTACATTTTCGTAAAAATTTAAATGTTAGAATTCATTAGAAGAATAAACTGATCTGTTATCAAAAATAAATTTCTTTGTGATGTTATGTTATGTTGAAACTGCAGCAGTGTGGTGATGCTAAAAAACTATTCAAAACTATAGGACTGTTTGGAATCCTAACTGCACTGTTCTGTGACAATTTTACACACAGTGGTTGCAATTCTGCTCACCTTGTTGTTGTGTCTTTTTTTCTCTAGGGACACTATCATAGTGACATGCACAAACAGTGCCACCAGTATCTTTGCAGGGTTTGTCATCTTCTCTGTGATAGGGTACATGGCACATGAGCTGAAAGTGCCCATCGAGAAGGTCGCTGATGAAGGTAAAGTGAACAACGCTTCAAGATGGTAGTTCTCAGTCATCCTTACATTGTTGACGTGTTAACAATTTGCTTCATTTTAATATCATACTAACATGGTGAAATAAATAAAGTTTTTATTTGGTTTACCCTCTCTAAACACAACAGACCATAACACAGCACTTACACTGATGAGCCAAAACATTATGACCACTCACAGGTGAACCTAATAACGTTGACCATCTCCAAACAAGGGAACATGTCAAGGTCTGGGTAGATTAGATGGTAAACGAACAATCAGTTCTTGTAGTTAATGTGTTGGATGCAGGAGAAGTGGGCAGGACTAAAGACCTGAGTGACTTTGACAAGGGCCAAATTGTTATGCCCAAATTGTTATGGGTCAGAGCATCTCTGAAACGGCAAGGCTTGTGGGGTGCTCCTGGTCAGCAGTGGTGAGTACCTACTGACAGTGGTCCAAGGAGGGACAAACCACAAACTGGCGACAGGGTGTTGGGCACCCAGGGCTCATCAATGCGCGAGGGCAACGAAGGCTATCCTGTCTGGTCCAAACCGACAAAAGGTCTACTGTGGCAAAAGTCACAGAAAATTTTAATGATGGTTATAGGAAGAACCATCCCGCTGCATATGGGGCTGCGTAGCCGCAGACTGGTCAGAGTGCCCATGATGACCCCTGTCCACTGCTGAAAGCACCTACAATGGGCATGCAAGCGTTGGAACTGGACCTTGGAGCAGTGGAAGAAGGTCGTCTGGTCCGATGAGTCCTGTTTCCTTTTAGATCACGTGGATGGCCGTATACGTGTGTGCTGTTTACCTGGGGAACTGATGGCGTCAGGATGCAACATGGGAAGACGACAAGCCGGTGAAGGGAGTGTGATGCTCTGGGCAATGTTCTGCTGGGAAACCCTGGGTCTGGCCATTCACGTGGATGTCAATTTGACACGTCCCACCTACCTAAACATCGTTGCAGACCAGGCACACCCCTTCATGGCAATGGTATTGCCTGATGGCAATGACCTCTTTCAGCAGCATAATGTACCCTGCCACACTACACACATTGTTTGGGAATGGTTTGAGGAACATGATGCAGTGTTCAAGGTGTTACCCTGGCCTCCAAATTCTCCAGATCTCAATCCGATTGAGCATCTGTGGGATGTGCTGGACTGACAAGTCCGATCCACGGCGGCTCCACCTCACAACTTACAGGACTTGAAGGATCTGCTGCTAATGTTTTGGTGCCAGATACTACAGGACACCTTCAGGGGTCTTGTAGAGTCCATGCCTCGGGTCGGCGCTGTTTTGGTGGCACACCGAGGACCAAGAGCATATTAGGCAGATGGTCATAATGTTTTGGCTCCTCAGTGTATACTAGCTTGCTTTTCACATCAAAAGACAGCATTCATAATTTTCTTTTCAGCTATACTGACTCCGTTGCACTTGTGAATGTATTTGTTTTTGTTTAATGTGAAATGGAAAATACCTTCTAATGTGTAATTTTAATGTGAAATTATGTAAATGAACTGTCCATTTTCATACAAGTAGCTTTTAAATTATTCATACCTTGATGATGCAATGATGTACTGTTACACAGTTTACACTTTTCATCTGCAAGGTTTCTAAAAACACAGGTAGTAGGTTTTAATGGACATGTGTGTGTGTGTGTGTATATATATATATATATATATATATATATATATATATATATATATATATATATATATATATATGTATATATATATGTATATATGTATATATATATATATATATATATATATATATATATATATATATATATATATTACATTATACTGTACAGTGTAAACATAGAAAATTAAATGGGTCATTTGGGTTGTAATGAATACTGCTGGGAGGCACTGCTGTATTGGTGCTGAGGTAAGCTCCATGTTCAGAGTGTGGCATTACTCTCTGTGACTCCCAGGGCCTGGCATTGCCTTTGTGGTGTACCCTGAGGCCTTGACCAGACTGCCTGTTTCTCCCTTCTGGGCCATCATCTTCTTCCTCATGTTGCTGACACTGGGGCTGGATACCATGGTAACTATTGTTGTGTAGACCTCTTTGTCTTGTTTGGATATGCTCTTTTTTGCATTGCGCTGTGACTGTGACTTTTGCGCTCCTAGTTTGTATGTTTTTCTGGCTCTGTGAAATGACAAAATGTAAGTTATTATGTAATTTGTGTCTGTATGTGTTCATGTGTCCTGCATCAGTGTTAATAAGTGAAAGCTGCCCTGTTTGGAGAAGCATTAAGTAAATGAATAATGATAATATCATGCCAAATATATTCATGAAATGCAAAAACTCCTGCAGATCCTTTCAATCAAAAAAATCTGCCAATTAAAAAGTAAAAGTTATCTCTTATTTAATCATCAGCAGTCAAAATAAAATCAGTATTAAGTACTGACTGGCCCTCAGTTGATTGGTCTGTTACATCACTATTGCATTAGTATTCATGCCTAAATAACTGGTAATTAGTCACTAATTAAGCAAATGCTGCCAGAGACTGTCCGGGCTGAATCATTTGAAAGAATGCACTAGTTATAAATATAAATATATGTGGTAAAGACACAGATCTGCATATTGATTTTGTGTGAGAGGTCAGAATTAATGACAAAGTAATTAGTGCCCTGGATGCTGTCGCTCTTATGGACAGAGGTGAGACACGCTGATGCTCAACAGCTGCATCTCTCTGCTGTGAAACCTATAATTAGTGGGATTCGCTTATGCAGTTGGCCGCTTCTGTACACATTATTAAATTAGGTGATTTTGTGCACAATGCCCTGCCAGCACTTAAGTGTTCCTCTCAGCCTATGCAAGCAAGAGGCTTCTCATTCTACCCATTTGCCTGCTGTGAGGCCAGGGGGTGGGCACCTCGCTTTATTTACCACGCTCACCCGATTACAGGAAAACAGCCATGCAATCAGGCACATTTTAATTACAGACTGGCATAATTGCCTGGCGAACATCGCACCCCACTTTGGAGAAAATTCATTAAGCTACGAGATTGTTGTGATTATAAATTTGTTTCCAGACTCAAACAGAAAAGCTCTGCACACTTAATTAGCACACGGAGCAGAAACCTCAGGTTTGAGAATGCAAGCATATTAACACTGCTTGCTTTCAAGCCCACAAAGCCCTGCTTTGGTGGCTTCACATGTGAAAGCTCTTCTTCTCCCATGATTGAGCCTTTTCAAGGTGTATTCTCTGGTTGTTGGTGATTTATTTAACTCTCCCCTTGATTCTCAGTTTGCCACAATTGAGACCATTGTGACATCAGTGTCTGATGAATTCCCCAAATACCTTCGCAAGCACAAAACCATCTTCACCCTGGTGTGCTGCATTGCTTTCTTTGTGCTGGGCTTCCCCATGATCACTGAGGTGAGAGTGAGACAACAGAGACACACAGTTCCTGGGACGTTGCACTGCTTTAATGTCACATCACACACATTCACCACAATGGCATAATCAGGACCCACCTGGAGATTGTATAAGGTGCCCTTGTTGCTGGTAATTAAAGCTATTCATTGCATGAAAAGAATCCTTTGACAGGTGCAGGCACGTGACAGTCAGAGTACCCCTGCTTCTATTAATCAGGACTGTGCTAATGAATGGCAATTAATCTGGAAGTCAATTCATCCAAATAAGCATCATTAAAATGGAGAGGGCAACCCTGTTGTTATGTTTGCTATTAACAACTGCAATTGTAAGCCTAGTACACACAACATACCATGCCCTTTGAGGTACCTCATAAATAATACTCACAGACCTTTCTAGACATATATGGCTCTCAGAGTGTGGAGAATGTGAAATTGGTAGAGGTATAATCAGGTTTTTCATCTAGTCAGGTAAAAAATACAAACATTTATCTAGAGTCTGGTTGTCTGAACTGTTCAGAATCCGTTTTGTGTTCTTTACCCAAACAGAATGGAATGTACATGCTACAGCTGGTGGATACATATGCGGCATCATACTCTCTTGTTATTATCGCCATTTTTGAATTGGTGGGAGTCTCATACATATATGGTAAGACATTGCCACTGAAAGGAACACTCCTGATGTAATTCTTCATTGTACTGCTTGTGCTAGTGGAATCTTTTTGAAAATAAGAACGCTGCCCTTTCTTACCACTAGGTGTCTCTGAAGCTGTATTAGTTGAGCTGGAGCTGTCTGTTGAATTTTTTTGTACCAGTGACAGAACTTCAGATGCCTTTGAGTGCCCACACAAAGCATGCTGAAATAATTTCTCCAACTCAGGAACCAGCACTTTATAGGAATGTCAAACCAGATTGTTTGTGGAATATAAAGTTGGGCACCCTAAACTGTTGTCCCATCCCCACTATCACTCTCAGTGAGACGTTCAAAGTCTAGCAACTCTGCTTAACTTCCGATGACTTCATATGAAGTGAAACTAGTCATTTTTTGTTTTTTGTTGCTGTGTTTGTCAGTGGACTTATGATGACATTCTGACTGATGCTCCAAAGTGATTTTTCAACTCTTTTTGCGGGTCTATCATTCTCAGGCTTGCAGAGGTTCTGTGAAGACATTGAAATGATGATCGGATTCCAGCCAAATAAATTCTGGAGAATTTGCTGGGCTTTTGTGACACCAACTATTCTTACAGTATGCACTAATCCTTATAAAATCAGATTTTTCCATATTGGTCATTATTAATTTCTTTTTGTCATTCTTTAAAAGGCAAGTAATGTAAGTAATGCGCATTTACAATAAACACTGGCAGTAATGCCTTTTCGGGTAATTGTAGATTGTACAATACCTCGTAATCATTATTGTCATTGTATTGACATCCTCATCTAGTTTGTGCTTTTGCTGTTCAATTTATGTTGCTGCACACAGCACACAGTTTATAAAATGACCTGCTCATAGAAAGTTAGGGTGCTCAGTATAACTGATAATGACAGATGCATCCATTAATTTCTAGAAAATAGACAGTCAGTGTTCTGGTTAACTAAAGGTGATGAATGGCATTATTACATCATTTAATTTGCAGATTTCCTGGTGCTGGTTGGTTTAGATAGCTCATAATTTACATGCAGTATCTCTTTATACAGATGAATATTTAATGAGACAATTCAGGTTAAGTATCCTGCTCAAGGGTACACCATCACTAGCACACCCAGGAGCTTCACCTGTAACATTCTGATAGCAAGTCCACTTGCTTAATCATTACACCATGCAACTGCCAAGTAACTGTTGAAACCTTGAATGATTATTTCTAGATTGGCATCATCACAATCAACCATGCCATCAACACTCTTGATGTTGTTAAAGTATGCATTTGTAAACAGTTATTCCACTGACTCATTATCTTCACATTACAGTTCATTCTGAGTTTGAGTTTCTACCAGTGGAAGGTCATGACCTATGAGGACTATACCTACCCGACCTGGTCAATGGTTCTGGGCTGGTTGATGGTGATGTGCTCTGTCATCTGGATTCCCATCATGTTTGTGATCAAAATGCATCTGGCACCTGGTACCTTCATTGAGGTAAGGACTCAGGGAGGACATGATTTAACATGCTGCCAGAAAAGTGGCTCTTTAGGTTACCCAATTAAATATATCAATAACTTGATCCCTCCTGATAAAATGAAGTGTAAGGGCAGCTCAAGCGTTTGAGCATTAATTTGTGTGTTGGACTGAGTCTGGTGGGTACTGTTCAATACTTTGTAACGATAGGCCTTCAGCAAGCACAGCTTGTGACTGTTACATATGGATTTTTCATGCTATTCTGCTTATGTTTTAACAAAGGAGGGGAACTGTTAATTCCCTTCACCACATGCTCAGAACCCACTGTTTATCACATCAAAGAATGCACAAGCTTTCATTGCAATATTAAAGAGATCACTGTATTTACAAATGTTAAGTGGTAATATAGATCGTATTTCATCACTGATAGAGATAGCATTCTCTGACATACTTGGAGCACATGGAAGCCATTTTCTATGCGCTCTATGGTTTTAATGTCTGACACTGGTAATTGCTGAGATGGTGTTTTGCATGTCTGCAACTATAATGGCCCAGCATTGTATTGGCTGTGATCTGGCACTTGAGTGAAGCTGAGAACCAGAGTGTAGAGCTGCTTTACATTGTGTGTATCTATAAGCATCTGGAGTGTGAGGGTCACAAGTACAGCACAAAAGAGGGTAAATAATACTATAATAAATAATAAAGAGAGTAAATAATAGATTAAATAATAGTAAGAGTAATTTGGGGTAAGCGTGGTAGATCCTTTGTTACTCATTTAATGTTGTGAATACATTTAAATCCATTTAGCAATGCTTAGTAATGTTTGCTGTGCATATAGCTACATAGTTGTCCATGGTGTGAGTTTGATCAACTTTTTCAATCACCTATTCATTCATTAGAAGGATTTCTGTTCACAGTAAGAGTGGGTCTTAGGCACAGCTGATTTCAGTAACTTTATCCTAGTAGATGCCATGGTCTACATTAAATTATTCAGCTGGGTAGCAGTGTATTACAATGATTGATGAACTGGCATATCAGTCAGGAGGCTGCATATACAATTCCCAGTTGGACACTTGACCATCTTGACCAATGCACTTATACTGAAGAACTGAATTACTTGAGGAAAATGTAAACTATGGAAGTCACCCTGAATAAAGACATCTGTTAAGCATTATTATTATTATTATTAATATTATTGTAAGGCCCTGTACAATATGCAGTCATTTACAATGTACACCTTGGCTGGTACTGTATTTTTCTGGTGAAAGGCTTCCTGACTAAAAGTTGTGAGGTCACAAAAAGAAAGGTGCTAATTATTCTCATACATTTCAACACCTGCTCAATACCAGTCCAAATCAAGAGAATGCAGGACTTATAATTATGACCACATGAATTTAATAGGCAGTCTTACATTACTTACTTCTGAGCCCAGGATTCATTTGTTCATTTCATTTATTCATTTATGTTTTATTATTGGAAAATTAAACCCACTTGGTCACATATAAAAGATATATAAATGTTGAGTACTGTAAGTATTACTACCCCATTTCCTCCACAGCGGCTGAAACTGGTGTGCTCACCTCAACCTGACTGGGGCCCCTTCCTCATGAAGCACCGTGGGGAGCGCTACAAAAACATGATTGACCCCCTCGGGACAAGCTCGCTAGGACTCAAGCTCCCACCCAAGGATTTTGAGCTGAGATCTCAATATCAGTAGCTACTATCATGGCTTGCAGGTGGAATCCCAGCCCTTCTCTGCCCCTCTCTCTGGACTCCTCTCACTCAGTTTCCTTTATAGAGTGATACACAGGTAGAACTTTTCCAGCATTTCTCTCTATGGCCACCTGTATTTACTATCTTTGGTACAATGAATACAGAATCCTTCTGAAGTACATTATGTATCCTTGGCAATAGTAAAGAGTACTCCAACAGAATCTGGTCTCCACAGAATTTCCCCGCACAGATGTTTTCCTGAAATTCTGTGCATTAATGATAGTAAAAATAAATGACACTAGCACAGAATGCAAGCATCTGTGATCCATAAAAATAAATTGACACGCAGCAAAGTGTTCCCATTTATGAGGACCTATTCATTCAGTGGATGGTATCTTCTGTGTATGTTCAAAAGGTTGTAAACCAGACTGGAACTGATTGTAGAGTCCACAATGACAATTTGATTTACCTTAATGCCAGTGTTTGCACATTGCTAACACACAAAGACATTTAGAATATGTAGTGTTTGCTAAATTTTCCCAACTACTTACTCAACATTTTTGTTGTTGTGCAATGAAGTTTGAACTGGAAGTAACCTGCTCTTAAAATGTCTGCAGGCTATGTAACATTAAGTTTTTCTCTCTGGGTAAGTCAGTTTCCAGCTTTTACTCTATGTGAACTCATCAGTACATGTTCTCTCTTATACTATCTTAGAGCAAAGCACATTGATAGTTTAAGACTGGTTCCAGCTTTTCTACTTTAAAAATATTCAAAACTACCATGCAAAATTTTAATTATACTTTGAAATGTGAAAAAAATATTCTGTGGCCATATATCTGTGTATAAAATGATAGTCTATTTATTGATAAAAAAATATATTTGTGGTATCATTACAACATTTGTGGATCATTTTTCCCTATCATACAGTATATGAGTATATATTAAGTAGAGGTAAAAATTTAAGAGAGAATGTGTATCATTCTTGTCAATTGACTGTATAATTGTTATGTTGTACAAATGTGAGTGTTTGTGTTGTCATGTCCCTATGTCCCTATGAGTATCTTTTGATTAACTGTTTGACATGATGATAAGAGTTGAATAGTGGAGAAAATTACTTTTTCTAGAACTGTCTGATATGAAATCCTGTCAGGACTTCAGGGGTCTGCTTGATCATATGAACTGTCTGTCTTTATTCATGTCACAGGGTCTCAGGTAAATTTGATTTCATCAGCTATAGTTGTAGATGTAGTGCACACAGCACCAGCATCCAGGAAATAATGTCCACTGTCAGGTGTTCTGAAAAATGTACTCTTAAAATTCTCACACAAAATTCAAGTCAAAAGGAATCAGAAGTCACTAAACTACAAATATTGGTAATGTACAATGGATTTATTTTTCCCAATTTTTGAAATCAAAATAATAGATTTTAGTTGAGTAGAAGTTTAAGTTCATTAGTGCTTAGAGCTATGAAAAAATATTTTGGAATAGCTTGTCTTATTTTTGGGGGCCCAAATGAATCCTTAGAGCACAAGTGCTGTTGTGATAGCCAAGCATCTACCAACATTTCCGTCATTACCAGAGTTTATGGAACTTGGTTGTGAATTGTTTAAGTGTGCATGTGTCTTCCCTTGTGAACAGCTCTGGATTTAAAGGCATTAACTATTCAGGCAGGTCTGTGAATGTGTTGTGTGAATTACATCTCTCAACCTGGTGACTGAAGATACTGTCTAGAGACTGAAAATATGGACATCACCACAATGCAATGATTGTTTCGGTGAAACAAAGTCCTATAGTTCCTATCACTATATACAACAAAGTGAGAGAAAATATAGAAAAAAGAAAATATACTTGGTGGTGAAGTGACACCTTTTAGAACCATTTATTTTAGTCTATACACATTTCATATTAATGGTTTCTGTGTGTGTTTAACTTGTTTGCCTTATAGCCACTGTACCAACCATTCACTGCTGTTCTGAATTTCAAATCACTGCAGAAAAGCAGGAACTGTAATGCACTGGGACTATGGAAGGCTACAACATCGTTTGTAGTGTAACTGCAGTATTGATTTTAGTAGTGGATTTGCAGTGGATTTGACATGGAAAGTTAAACAAAAAAGAATGCAAGGGAAAACTTATTTCCAAGGGACAGGACATGGAACAAGGTTACACAATGCCAGACGCTGCAGCATTGTGTCTGTATGAACCAATACAATAATTGCATCTTAGAGAGTTCAGTTGTTGTTCCTGCATTTGCTTTGCTTCTGGCAAACACACACACACACACACACGCACGCATGCATGCACACACACACACAGAGCCCTTCTCCATCTGGCCAGTCAGAGATTTTAACAAATGTCTTTTCTAATACCAGTGCCAGTTTATAATATAATTCTACAGCAAGTGCTGATGGGACTAAAGGGTAACCTCTGTGTAACTGAGACTCTTGTCAAAATAATAATAATGACTTGTTTAATCTCTTCTGTTGAGAGCTTTAGGTCACAAGGGGATGAGTTTCAAGATACAGATAAGATTAAGATTGTCATTGTCAAACAATTGCAAAAAATATATCAAGCTCAACTGTGTTATGTTGCTGTGCTAAGTTGTAATCATGTTCGTGCCTCACAAGCCACATGTATGCTAATGTCCCTATTGATGTCCACTTTTGCATGTATCCACCAGGCTGTTGCCGGTGTAGTACTCAAGGTCACTTCCTCAGAATACCCGCATGTGGGGAATGTTATTGTTTATCCTAATGTTGAGGTTTACAGTGTACAAGTAAGTCATTTTATGCCTACAAATCAATTTTAGGCAGTAGATAACCAAAGAAGGAGAGCTTTTTGAAAGGTTTTGAGGCAAAAATATGTTTGGGAGACAGAGATACTGCCAGTCATATTCCATTAGTGTTCATTCATATTTGCCAACATGTTAATACATCTTCAGGTAACCATTGCCTTATAGATGATAGAATTTTAGAATATTGTATGTATTTCAGATGAAAGATACAGAAAAGCCTATAGTCTGCCATATAATTACATATGAACACACACACACACACACTCACACACACACACACACACAAAATACAAAATATGATTATCTTATCTAGTGAATGTTGTGTCTTTTGGCACTTTATTGTGGACCTATCACTGCATAGGTTAAATTTCTAATTACTTGCGTAATGTCATATATTTTGGTGTGTTCTATTGAGGTACTGCTGCCTATGGATATAGATTTGTACCTCCTGATACTTCCATTGGTTTGCAATACAAATAGAGTACAAATATAAAATAAAAATGTTTTGAATATTATGCTAGATGAGGAGAAAGAATCATATATATATATATATATATATATATATATATATATATATATATATATATATATAAAACATATGAAATGCATTATTTATTTTAAAATGTTACTAATTCTTGAGGCCCTACCTCAGATTTTGTATTGATGTATACAAATGCAATTTATGTAAATCTTTGCCAATACTATGTCATAAATTAGAGTTTATCATATAACGTATAACTTCTGAAAACTCTTAATAAATGTCAATGTTTTCAATGTCAGTGCTGTGTTTTGATGTTTTTGTGAGGAATGAAATTCAGAAAACAAAAAATTACTAGGTGTAATACATGAAGAAATAATTAGCACAATCCTACAAGCGTGATTCCCATGATAAATTTGATTGTAATACCTGATACACTTCTAAAAGACCCTCATTTGCCAAAAGACAATAGGAATGAAAGAAGCGAGGTGGGTTTTGGGGCAGGGGAGGCAGGGAATAAAATGATTAAGTGAACACCATATATCAAGCAGGTTTGATTAATTTATTACAAACACAAAAGCTAAGCTGTTGATAACAGTGGTAAGGCCATTTCATGTGGAATTTGAGAAGCGTGTGGCCTTGTACAATTGTTTGTATTAGGCTCTTTTTTTCAAACTCAGATATAATTTTGCCAGTGTGCTAAATAAATAATAAATAAATAAAGAGCCATACTAATGATTTCAGTTGCTTAATCTTTTAAAGACTTTATGATGCTCTCATTCACAAAGCTGGGATAATCCAAACAGCAAAGTACTGGCATCTGTCATCCTGGGGTTCCTCAAACACAAGAAGCACTTTCTTCAACTGTGCTGAATTAAAAGCCCCATTGTGTTTTACAGAAAGTGCACTTGTCTTAAGTGTGAGACTTCAAGAAACAACTCAGCCAATTAATACTGAATAATTTAAACTGGAATGCAATCCAAGTAAACATGGGCTATATGTAAGGAATCACCCAGGTCAAGTTGTGTTGTTGTGCAATACTGTGGTGTGATGTGGCCCTGAGGCAGAGCCCAGGGCATGTTAACCATCCTAAAGTGCTTTATTTTAATACATACAGTACATACAATTTGAAGTTAGTAGTTCCAGTTAGGTCACAGCTACTTGTCATCTTTATAAAGTCTAGCTATATGCATTCATTGAGGAGTTTTGGAGAAATTTTAAAAAACAAAAAACAAAATTTTACATTAAATTGTAAAAGCATGCATTAAAATGTCAGGGTGGCGTTGCTGAAAATGAAACACACCTTCTTCACCATTCGGAATTTGTCATTTGCCTCAGCTGTGGTATAAATATAACTAGCAGATATACTCATCCATGACAAATATGATGAATGTCCTCTGTTGCAGGGAAGTATGTTGCACTGCAAATACATTTGTAAAGTACTGCTGACACCTATTGGAATCTCACATGCCATGTTTTCATTATCCAACACTGGAATAATAGAAATTAACAGTGATTTGGATCTCACTCACTGACCACTCTGTACGTACATGGGAAATCCAAAATTCAAAAAGGCTTGAGGTATTTCCTTACCTTTATTGGTTTAGTGGTATATAATCCAGGGCAGTGCTGCAGTACTACTTTTCAACAACATGAAACGATCCATTTTTCTGTCAGTAACACTAGCTACATAGTAATATAGGTATACCTAAAATAGGTATGATGGTACATAGTCTTTGTGAACTTCCATCTGATCTCACAGTACCACTAAGTTCCATTATTGCAGAGATTCCACAAACAACCACTAGTTCAAGCAATTTTGCACAATTTGAATGATGCCCACCCCTTATCTGGGAAATGCATAACATGAGTAGTATAGCATCAGATTTATGCCCCTGAAGCCATAGAGTAGAGTTTAATAATTATCTGAGCATTGCACACAAAATACGTAATGGAATTGATGTTTTTGACTTGTTTGATTATTATTTTAATCTCTTTGCCTGTTTCTTCTCTGTTTTTTAATGTCTCATTTCAAACCCATTCATAATATTAATTCTTCATATTCAATGCAAAACATTACCGTTCTAGGATTTATGCTCCATGGTTTGAATACCACTGTCCTTTCAGTACATGACTAAAAAGAATAAGATTACTGACTCATAGATTTTTTCAGTCCCTCCAGTTCTTTCAGTATGTGACTATGTATTTTGATAGTCTTGTTCAGTTTGTGTTTCCTTCGTCAACCACAGGCTGGCTTCCGTCTGAGACATCGCGTGGTAGATTATTCAAACTTTGCTCATAGACCATCTCACTTTATGAAGGGAACACACTTAAATGTGATTAAATAGCTTGTGTCAAAGTAGACAATTTGACATTTTTTATTGCAACAGTATGATTTTTATTTTCATATATTACAAGCCATACTTAACAACATACAGGAGTCGATCTGTTGAGATGGCTAATATAACTAATATGCTTTGCTTATCTCTTTTGCCATCATTGTTAAAGGTAAAATGGCAGACAGGGACAAATGCTAGTTGCCAGCCTAGCTCAGTCGCTCAGGGAGGGAACAGTAGGAAGTTATTCCTCATGTTCAGTCCTGGATGCACAGTAATTGTAATGATAACATAATGTTACACTAAAGTCCTGTGTCATTTTTAGTGGCTTCCTTTTAATGCATCCATTTCAACATTTTGGTAGTGGAGGTCTCCCATGCCCATTTTTGGGGTGTGGCCATTCGTAAGTATGTCAGTAATGCTTTCATTCAATTAATAAAATATTATTGTAAATATAATTTGTAGTGTTATCAGTAGGTGTATCAATATTATAATTACATAAAAATTAGAGCACGAACAGATGCTGAGGGCAGTGAGGGAAAATGCCTCGTTTGTATCTTTCCAACAGCATCTGCTAAATAAATTAATTTCGTCTGTCATTTGTAGTACAGTATGACTAAAATGTAAGGAATGATATGAACAGAAGGCAAAAATTATCCACCTAAAATCCTAAAATGTTTAAAAACTCTTCATAGAGGCTCCATGATATGAGTCCCCCCAACTTCTGATATGACAACTCTACCCCTGCATTTCACACACATCTTTAATAACAGATGGCTGGTATATGCGGCTATATGTTAGTTTTTGAGCCAAGCGAAGCATTTTCTGCTCATCAGTTTCGGAAAATAGTTCAGTGTAATGCTAGTCAGGCTCTCTTTCTTGAACTTAAAAATATCAAGGTAAGTTTTCTGTTTAGATAATGTTGTGTTATGTAGATTCAATTACAGATTATTTATTCATGTTGTTATATTCAGTAATATAGGGGTTTGACAAGCTAATGGCCTCCCTTTGCCTTTACAACACCTTGAGTCCAGTTTCAACAGGGACATTGAACCATTCTTCAAGATGGAAAGCCTCTAGTTCTTTGAAAGATAAAGGAGGTAGAAATCTAATCTGCACTCTCTATTCCTGAAGCTCAAATAAAGGCATAATGATGTTTACATCTGGTGACTGGGGAGACCATGTAGCATTCTTCATCCTCATGTTTATGAAACCACTCTGAACTCCATTTAGCAGTGCATATGAGGGTGTTATTTTTTGCAATACGGGAACATCTTGAAGAATCAACGTCTGCACCAAAGGGTATACCTGGTCACCTAAAATGGATTCATATTGTCTTGTCTGTAATTCAACTAAGCAGAATAATAATTGGGATCACTTCCCATACCATAACAGATTCAACACTGTTTTTTTGTGCGCTATGTGTTGAGGCAAGATGGATGAAGTTCTTTGACTCGCATGCAGGTTATGGCTATTTTTCAGTCTACAAATGACCCAACGCACTACATCATCCAAACAATTCATAGGTGCCTGATGATTTGCAAGGTGCCCAAAAGTATCTTGAGCTTTGGTGCTGCAGTCACCTGTGTGGATTACCACTGAATGAAGCATACAGGTGATTGAGGTTGTATTTGCATACGCACCTTTGCTTTGAGGGAAACTTTGATTGGTCTCTCATCTAACTTTTTTGAAGATGAAGATTTGAGGGTCCATGACATACACTTTGATATCATTCTTCTTCTCCATGCAGAGGGCTGTAAAATGTGTACAACAAACCAGCTTCAGCCTGTAGTGCACTGTATTAGGGTAAATGATACATACTTTCATGAATTAGCTGGAAAAAAACAGCAACTGCCAGAGCATCTACATTTTGTTCAGTGTAATTTTTAATTTAAGAAGACTGAAAGGCAATGTTGGTTTTATGTTACATAATATTAAGAAAAATAAAAAACTGAAATATGGCATTTGTATAAGTATTCAACCCCTGTGCTGGAAACTCCAAGTTTACACAGATGAAGAAATTGCTCTAATGAAGACACAATTGCCTTACCATTGGCCATTACCTGTGAACCATTAAAGTAATTGTCAGGAGTGGACAGAATGCCTAGCCCCGCTCCAACCGGTTCATTCCCTCCTAGGGATCCGCCCGCCACAAGGACACCAGGACAAGGTGAGTACGAACAACATGCTCTTTATTTTGCTGATTAGAAGAATACACACACAAAATTTCAAAAGTTTAGAGCAACCCCACACACCACACAATATCCTTCCACACTCATGCCTCACTGCAAAACATTCTGTGATCTGGTGCCCCTACCGCCTGGGCACGGAGAGAGAGGACCACTCTTTTCTCTGCCAGGGGATGTCCTAACGCCGTGGGGGAGGCTCCACACACGCACAGAACAAAAACAGAAATATAAGAGGGGAAGTAGCTTGGCCTGCCCCGTAAGCTCTTCTGGTCGCCACTTTTCCTGGAGCCACCTGAAATACACACCGACAACCTCTCGTCCACGCATGCCGTGCTGCTCCCACTCACCTGCCTAAATAGCCCTGGTGTCCCCTTATTCAGATAAGCAACAGGTGCGGAGCACACACCAGGCAGCAAACCCTGTCAAAAAGCCCACAATTCAATAATAGAAATAACCCAAGCCCCCTTGCTTTCCTAGGGAGTACAGTGAAACCAATTACCGCTGTCAGTAGATACTCCTGACATAACTGTAAAGTCTTCTGGATAAAAACCCCACTCTGTTTAATGATCATTGGTCGGACACTGAACATGAAGACTGAAGAGCATTCTACAGAAGTTAGAGATGAAGTCACAGGCGCCTACAGCTGTACGGCTGTACGCACAGTGCATACCATGAGATTCCCAATTTGTGAGCACTCCACGAGATAGAAAGATAGTTGTGTATGTGTATATTTGTCATGCCAATAAAGCTCTTTGGAATTGAAATTTGAAATTGAAAATTGAGAGAGAGAGAGAGAGAGAGAGAGAGAGAGAGTCATAGAGAGGCAGAGAGAGAGAGAGAGAGAGAGAGAGAGAACAGAGAGAGAGAGAAAGAGAGAGAGAGAGAGAGGTGTGTCAGAGACATTAAAAAGGAGGAGACAGACCACTTGTTGAAATATGAAATTGGTCATAATGCTCAATTTGGCGGTTGCATTAAGCCGGGAAGTCCCGCTTTTCCACCCAACGGCCAATTGCTGTGTTGGTAAAGGTGTAACCCGGAAAAAGGCAGGCCTATCATATTCTTAAGGTGAAAAATGAACACCCAAAGCCCACTCTACTGTCGAAATTATAGCTACGTAGCACACAAATGGGGAAAATCTGCACAATGAGTAATATTGGGTGCCAAGCTAACGTCCCATATAATGTCTCTGATGGAGATTGGCGGATTATTGGGCCAGCTTTTCTGCCAAATATTACATGTAAAAGATGACACATATATACCATTTTTGGACTGTATGATCATAATAGTGTGAGCATTTATTAACATTTGGCATTTATTATGCTTTTTTCAATTTCTTTCAAAGCAGACATTAGCTTGCTAACTAGGTGTATCAATTAGCTAGCTAGCTTGCAAGCTAAAGTTTTGCTTGCTAGTCACCTGCAGCTAGCTGTCGGCACACTGAGGAAAGTAGCTATAAAACAAACAACAAACTGTGATACACCGACTTTATTAAGTAGCAGGCAGGACATGGTGACCATCTCTGAGTGTTTACTGATATTCACAGATCATGTGCAAGTCCACTTCATATTTCTCCTCTGGCTAAATGCTCTTCAATTAGGCCATATGATCAATGTCTGGTCTGTGAGGAAGTACTCAAACAATTCGATGTGACCGGGAGAAGGAGAGTAAACTTCTAATAGGTAGGCCAGATTTAATTATTCATTAATCAGTCAGTGGCGTTTCTCTCTCTCAGCTTTCTCTCGATGTGTGTGTGCATGTGTGTGTGCGTGCATGCACGTGCGGGGTCAGGTTTCTGTGTGTACCCTAAGAAGAAATCCTGTGGGCGCCCCTGGATGAAGTAATACAAATGCATGAATTACAAAAGGGATATAAAATAAAATCCAAGTGTTTGGACATCCCAGTCAGCACTGTTGGATCAATAATCAAGTAATAGAAGCTGCATCAGACCACCCAGGCACTGTCTAGAAGCTCAAAACTCAGCATCCAAGTAAGAAGGAGACTTAGAGGCCAACAATCACTTTTAAAGAGCTACAGAGTTTGGTGGCTGAGAGTGGAGTAAAGGTGCACCAATAAACCATATCAGGAGCCTTCATAAAACTGGCTTTTCCAGAAAGCATGAGAGTGACCCAGCTAAGATGTGGGATAATTATTTGTGGTCAGATGAGACCGAGATAGAGCTTTTTGGCCAGAACTCAAAGCTCTATGTGTGGCACAAACCTAACACTGCATGTGCCCCAAGAAACACCATCCCTTCAGTGAAGTATGGTGGCAGCAGCATCAGGCTGTGGGGATGCTTTTCATCAGCAGGAACTGGCCATCTTGTTAAAAATGAAGGAAGAACCATACCAGTGTTAATCTGTGGCACTATATCAAAACTGTGATCACAAGCATCATCCATCCAACCTGAATAACCTGGAGCAAATCTACTAAGAAGAATGGGCAAACATCACTCCCAAACTGTGTTCTAATACAGTCTATGCGCTTGCACACGCAAGCTAGGCATGCTAGGCAGGGCTGACAACATAGCTGTTTTCCGGTTTGCTAACACACAAGTCAGTCAAGGTGAGCGGCTATAAATGCACTGTATGGTTAGTAGCAAGAAAAAAAGCCTTACCATCTGCTGTTTTATGTGATGGGTAACTTCCTTGCTGTCTTGGAGGTGGCCATAGACTGAGTGGTGCTGCCTGGCTAATAATATCTGCCTTCATGGTGAATTAAGGACATTGCTTGCTGCTGTTTTGCCATTTTGTTTTTATTATATTTTAAATTTGTTTTACCGTGTAACACGTTACTGTATATCGCACGGGGTAGCCTACATCTATGATTCCCTTGTGTTAGTGTCCCCCAGTGTTGTGTATGTACTGCCTGTGGTAGCAGATCCTGCTGTGTTGAAGTAACTAGCTTACTAGCTAGCTATATTCAGTGTGATCTGCCCTTCAGGTTTCTATTATGTGTATATTGGCCCCGCGGTCTGTGGTGGTTGTCCTTTTTGCCCTTTGTGTGCCCTGTGCGAATCTTATTGTAATTTTTTTTAGTTTGATAACCGAATTGTTTTAGTCCAACATGACAAACCAACTGCAGTTAGCTGTTTTACCGACGGGTTTTGATTGGTTTGCTTTTACGTTTGTTTTGATAGTTGGTTTTGTTTGTTATTTTTATTTGTGCATGGTTAGGGTTTGTACTTGCAAGTACAGTAGCGGCATATCAGGAAGTGGTTGTCTTTTGCACAAACACTGTGTGTGTGTGTGTGTGTGTGGGGGGGGGGGGGGGGGGGGGGGTGGGGTATCTTGCATGTGGCTAACTTCACTTTTGAACTCACCTCTGTGCTGTGTGTCTTTGTGTGTCTGTGTCTCTACATCATGAGTGTCTGCGGTGTCACTTCCACTTCTGGTGTTGTGAGTACCTCTCCCAGCGGTCGGCTCTTACCCGCACGCGGTGGCGGTAGCAACTGTAGTGGAGGACCTATTGCCACTACTTTCTTATTTTTATCTTTATTTTATGGATTGTCTTGTCGTTTTTGTGTAATAAACTGAGTTTTTATCTTTGAATCCACGCCTCTGCTGACTTTATTCAATAAAGGGGACCTAAGTGGGGAATAAACAATATTGTAATAACTATTTCCTTGGGTGCATCTCCCAAGGTGGCATAGTCTAGACCAGTATCCCCCCCTCCAGCTACACACACACACACACACATATATATATATATATACGTAAAAGCTATACCTCGGCTTTGAAAGCAACAGCGAATTAAATGTTGCATTGCGTATGAGAACATGCCCTAACTGTATGGCACATACACAAAGTAAATATCTGGAATCAGGAGCACAAAGTGAATGTGACACTTGTGTTTGTTTCTTAAGTGAGAGCTTGCACACCCTTCTGCCTGAGTCTGGGGTAATTGTCAGCATGTTGTCTTTGACTTCTGGGTTACCCCTCTATATTACTAGGGTAATTACAGGTGCTGATTGGGTATCTGCTTCTAACGGTTATACCAGTAGTGAAGTGTTTTGTTTATCTCTTGAATATCTCCCTCAGCAAGTGATATTGATGAAATTTAATAAGCCATATGCCACTGTAATTATGACTTAATGAACACTGAATTTTCAGCAGTAGCTAAAACTGTACTTGAAAGCACCATCATTCATGCTTAGTTTGATGCACTTTTATACTATCATGATCAGAATCCAGAGATAATTTTCCAAATGTTCCCTTTTAACTTCTTCCCTTTTCACATCATATCAAATGCAGACTGTGATGCATTCAAGTGGTTTTCCTGTCCTTTGAAAAGCCTTTGACAGACTAATCCTTGCAGAAAACTTGCTTCTATGAAGAAGACTTGTCCTTGTATAAACCTTGTATTATCCTTGCTTGAACTCTTACAGTTGGTATCTTGGGTTACAATTGTGCCAGAGAGAATAAGGCAAGTGAAAGAAAGAAAGAAAACTTTAGATATAGAGCATTAGAACTACACAGTAATATAATAGGAGTTTGATGTGCTTGTTGAGAGTTTTTAGATTGGTCCTTAGAACTTTAAATTCCTTTGTCAATAAACATGACACTATTTTTATGGCATGCACTACCTCAATGATGACAAGGTGAATGTCAATGACATTCCTCTTTAAAATTTGATTGATGGTTTTATCATCTATTGTTTGATCTTCCAAGTGGAGGTGGCAATCAAGTCAAAATTCCTGTCTATAATTTGCTGAGGGTGAGTAGTTAGCAGAGGCTGGCATCCATCACAAGTAGTGGGGGTTATGTGGGTCCCATAGGTAACTGGCCCTTCTGCAATAAAGTTGGAGATCTGACAGAGATCTGACAGCTCATACTTGCTGCCTACTGCAGATGGTACAATTGTGACCAGACCTCTACACCAAGAGCATGTAGAAACACATTTATTTAGCTCAGAGGCTAAAGTAAGTCTTGCCCCCCAATAGGCAGGGATACACAATGTGAATCAACATTTTCCAGCTGTGCAAAAAGTAAAGGGGTGTACTAAGCCCTCTAACTGTACCCATTGAAGGTTTCTGAGCAAAGATAGTTTAGTTCATGAAAAATGCTTGCTGTGGTAGTAACTGCCCCTGTTGTTGTTGATGGATGTTTTTAATTTAGAGATGTCTGTTCTGTAGGAGTCTATGCTGTCCTCTTTCACTTTTTTGTTACATCCGCTGTAACACTGTGTCTGTGGGTCTTACATTGTGAAACTTGGCTGGATAAAATAATGCCTTGGAAAGTCACACAAATTGTGGCTTTGGCCAGGGACTTGTAGTAGTTTGCACACACGTACAGTCAATGCCTGATAAATGTGAAAATTGTAGAATGAGTACCATGAAAACATATGAAAAGTTGTTTGTCACTTATTTGATGTGGCATTGGATGAAATTTATTTCCCACACATCTACAGGCTGACCATACAGTAAGCATGCCAAAGATTAATAATGTTGTGCAATATTGTCAAGAGTTATGCCAGAAAGAAAGAAGAAAAAGACCTTCTCAGAGCAAAAAGGCTTTCAGTCTTTTTGGGCTGGAAGTCAAAAATGGACTTGACATCTATGAAAATGAGAAAAAAAAGTTATAAAAATGGATGTGGGAGGTGTAGGAATATTTTTAGCCATTTTCTGTAAACTGTTTGCACATGTCTGTAAAACCTGCAGTTGACCCCATACAGTTGTTGACAAAGAACGTGTGTGTGTGTGTGTGTGTGTGTGTGTGTGTGTGTGTGTGTTGGTGGAGGAAGACCCTACTCACCTCCTCAAGGTCAACACATTGTTCAGCAACATATGTTCTGTATTACAACCAGTGTTTTTTTTAATTATATTTCAATATATTCTATTCAGGGAATTAATTGCAATTCAGTTCATGAATTGAAATCTCCAATTTTTTTCCTGTGATGACTTCAATTCATTTCCAGTCATTTGCTGTGTTGACTGAATTGGTTTGCATTTGACTCTAACCCTGATTACAACTAAATACCTGGATCTATGTATTTAACATTTTCTATGCTATTGTTGAGGTTATGTGTTATTTGCTGAATTAGTATGATCACTTATGAAGGGGCAGTGTCTAAAACAGAATTCCCATAGCAAGTATATTAGTCTCTGTTTTATCTTTAGCTTTTCAAGCATTGTTAAACATCTTTTAGTGGGTGATCTCTGGAGTTGTTTAAAATACCATTTTGTTTTTCCATATAGCTTGCAATTTGTCTAATAAAAATACTGATACTGTATGTTGGCATTACTGGAGAAACCAACATACATGGCTGTTCTTGCAATACAAGTGTGTAAATGGGACCAGAAGCCTGCTTTTATTGTTTGTCCGGCAGCCCTTTGGAGATTAAGTAGACTCAGTAGACTGTCTCTCACACAAATGTAGCATGATTTACTGAAGAATACATATTCCCTGCATGAATTCCCCAGCTCCCTCACCCATCCTTATCAGGAATGCATATAAAACATTCATCTCCTTTCATCAGTAGTCCTGCCTTAGCTGTGTTATGAACATGTGTGAACATATGTGCTACAGGTGTCCTCCTCTGAATGAGCTAAAATATATGACATAGAATGTCAGCCACAAATAGCAATATTTCATTATATCATGTATTGAATCATGGAACTATTATAATGGCAGTATTGATGTAAGATAGCAATATGTAATTCCTGATTGATCTTCCTTAAATTTTCCAGAAGAAGAGAATGTGTCTGAAGGACACAATTCAGTTATTTAAGAATAAAACTGAATTTGCCTTCCTGGCCTCCATACAGCTGAACTCTGCTATTCTACATAAGTCTGAACACAGCTCATGCATATATAATCCTCTTCATTAATAATCCTTTTGAAGACACTCTCTGCACAATCTTTCTACATTTTAAACTTGTTAATGTCCATGTTGGAGTGTAGCATTTAACTGAATGCTAGAGTCCTAGCTTCATTCATGCATAAAACATTTGCAGAGGTATTTCACTGCTTTAGTGAAAAGATCAATTTCAGATTATTGTAGGCCAATAATATGTGCTGATTGTGTGGATAATGGGATTTTTTAAGGTGCTGAGCTTTAGCCAAGCACTGTCTGTCCTTTTTTGAGCAAAGTTGCAGGATGGTACTGGAGGCATTCATTCTCATTGTTTACGGTATGAAAGGCAGCAGTATAGATAAAATTGCTTGATAAGAGAATGTATTTGAAGAACTATATGAATGTAAATATTAAAGATTATGGAATCTGCATTGACCATGCATAGATACATTGATCTTGAAAGTAACTAGAGAATGACAGAATCAGTCAATCAACCTATATTTCACTATACTGTAATCTGGCATTGGGATGTATCTTTGTCCAAAAACCGATATCAAATATCATTTTTCATCAGCAAATATAATTTTTCTAAATAATACCTCTCTTTCTCTTCATTATAACTGCTGTTTTTTAAGGCTTCTATTCAGTGCTCTCCTTGAAGTGGTCTGTGTCAATTCCCCTGTTATGAGCAGTTTGATTTAAATTCATTTGAATCCCATACGCTGTTCCTTTTATGAGGTGAAATGCAAGAAGATTCAAGGGCAGAAATAAATATTGATTTCACTTTTCATTTTAGGGTTGGGGCAGAATATTTGATCATTCAGGTATTGAATGTGTAGAACACTGATAAAGTAGACATGTGAATGCCTTTTTTGAGCAATAAGAAAACAATTATGATTTGCTGGTGGGAGGGATACTTTTTAGACTGCTGTTGGCTAAACAAATAGACAGGTTTTTTTGAAGAGTTATTGTATGCTAGCTTTTAATGGTGCTCAAGGCAGAAATTAAAAAAGGAGTGATCACACAGCAATGGCAGCTGGTATAACATGTCCCTACATGTGTCAGTGTCAAGTATAAAGTTCCATTGTCAGTGGTGGAAATGTTCTATGGGTGTCCAGTCAAAAGGTACTGTATGGTGTTTTTGTATGCCTAGACACACTAGTAAAACACAAAAATAAAGTCAGAAAACATTTAAAATTTATTTTTCATATCTTGTTGTTTTAATTCTTCATAGACTGTCTTACGTATTTTTATACAGTATTATATTTTATACTATACTCTGTCAATTTTTGCAGTTTAGGACTCTCTATCTGTAGCAACTTAACTGGTCATTCTCTCCTTTTCTTTTTTCTTTGTATTTCATCTTATATCCTAACAGCTTGCTGCTTGCCAACATGCCCTCTCCCAGCCCTTGTTCTGCTAGACTGAACATCTTTCATACTTTCTCAATGCAATCCACCACTCTCCATCAATGGAGAAATGCATTTGAAAAGGGGACTGACATCTTCTGAGAGCCTGCTGTTTTATCAGAGGTCCTCATGTCATTTCCTGAGTAGGATGTCATTGCTTGAGTAGCCAAAGACTCCTTGGTGTTCAAAAACACCTAACATCTTTTCAAAGTCCTCCAATTTAGCCAGTAGTTCCAACAAGAGTGGTTACATTTTCTGTGAATGTGGCTATAGAAGAGAAAATTAGGCAACTTTCAAATTTTATTTTAAAAGTGATCCTGTTCACAGAAGTATATGGGATTTGCACAGTAGGAAGGCCATTTGGTGTGTCATAAATGTACATGTGGAGATGACATCTTCAGTTGTGTGTGTGTCAGAAAATCCTTCATGTTTCTGGTTAGTGTCTTCAGATGTATTGTTATGGAACATAGCAATTGTGTAATCTGTGTAAATGCGACAATATTTCATAAACATTTTACATGAAATATAAAATTACTTGTCATTGCAATGTTAAATCAGGGTTGAACAGGGTTGACTCGATTAAATACAATAATCCTCAACATCATAACTGAATGTTTCCAAAAAACGTGAGTTCAGAAATATGTTGTGACGGAGAAAGAATTCTCCGCACAAACGGGCGCATCCGCCTCGCTATGAGGAAGCGGGGGGGCTGCGACAATACGTGTGTTTTGTACAATGTTTAAATATACACGGACTCGGGTTAAATGGCTTCGGTTTATTTATGCAGCTAGTGAGATGTGTTCAGTCTTGCAAGAGGAAAGAAGTCTGTTACCATTATATGCAGGATGGCTACAGCCATATATGTTGGGGTTGTTTGTTGTTTGGATTTGTTAAAACTTTAGCGAACACAAGCGTTGTTTCAGGTGCACACGAAACAGGCGGTCGGGTTCGCTAGTTTGCCAGACAGCAATTATAATTGTCACTTTGGAATAAATGTGATAAATGCAATTAAGTCTGAAATGACTCACCTGTGGGTTAGAGCTGCTACCAGGAACGGGCAAAAGGAGTGCGTACACGGAGCAGCGGAATTATATAGTCTTATGGGTAGCGTAGTTCCCATGTGTTGAAACGTGGAAGGGGGAGAATGTGCTGCCGATGTAAATTTTATGCAGCAGTCTGTTTAATTAGAACAAAACATGTGGGTTTGTCAATGGAATGTGTGTACTTCATTGTGGGATGAATTGTTCTTATAACTTTGTCGATTTATTTCTGTAAATTGATTTTAATATTTTGACCCAGGTAATGGGTTAGTCCAGGGTGGGGCTCAGGCTATTTAAGCCCCAGGTTCTGTCATTTGGGAAAAGAAGGCGGTAGGAGAGTATAAACTCTGTGAGCCTGTGAAGGAGGGAGACACCTGGGAATAATTGCCCGGTGTTGTTTATTTTTGTAAATAGTTTAAATTTTCCTTATTGTATAGCACAATTAAACGTCTTGTCTTCGTTCACCCCAATCTCTGTTGTCGTCACTTGTTTGCCGCTCGCCGTCCCGTTACATATGTTTTCGGGAATCGGAAATATGTTTCAGAATAACCCCTTTTCTAAGTTTGACAAAATAAAATACATTAAAATGCTATTGTAGTCTGTCTTTAAGGAAAGCCATGGCAAGGTATTACAGTATAGTCTGTATAAGAAACACTTTGAGCATACAAACACAGCAAGCTGCTCACACATACCAAGAAGGTCTACATGTACTTTCAAGTCAGCTTGAAAAAGTAGGTTTGCCATTAAAATTATTAATATCTGGAGGTCCCAAGTGGCTCAGTCAGCAAGGCGTTCATTCTGTGTGCAGCCTTAGCCCTATGGCCCTGGTCCAAAACAGGCTGTGTTATTTGCCTAAAATGATTGGGATCCCACAGCTGGGGAGTAACCTGGCTTCATTCTGCCAGGGATATGGGGAGATATTCCTTGTGTCACTGCTCTCTGGAACTCTGAAATTCTTCATGCACCTGTGAGTTGCTCAGAAGACATCAGTGGATTGGCACTTACCCTCCAATGAGGACAAACTCTGCTGTAGTGCACTGTATGGCCTGTCATGTCGAAAACTGTTGTTTTGTGTCTGAGCGTGTTGGAGGGTTGCATTCTCTGTTCAGCACTCCTGTGCAAGTGTAGTGGTTGTTGTAGTGTGAGATGATGTCCACTATACAATTGCTGATTCTAAACAAGGTTGGATAAAGGAGATCAAATCAAATTACACTAAGCAGTCTGGTATATATTGCTTCACACAAAATGGACAAACACTATTCCAAAGCAACACATAAGAAAACATTTGAAAGTACAGTATTTTAGACAAGCCTTTATTAATTGAAATAAAAATAATAAAGTGACGCAAGTTAATTGCTTTTGGAGTGTTACCATGTAATTTGCTGGTGCCACTCCAGGCATAGTTACATTGCCATTTGTTTCCTGTCTTCATCATTCTATATGTGCTCTCACTATCTTCATAGGTCATGTAGACTCAGGGATGCCTGATTTCTTAGTTTTATCTGCTTGGTTGGTATTAAGAAAACTATTAAAAGACTCAAGAAGGCAGTGATTCCCAGATAGTGTCTCTCTTTTCCCCGCTGTATCAACTGGAATCTAGGCACTTATATAATATTTTATGTCCTTTGGTAATTAACATTTGAGATTAACTAAAACACCCTGTTTTGTCTATTATGCATCACTGCTGTTGATTTAGGATTTTACTACATTTTATAAGAGTGCTCAAAATAATTCTTATAAATGCATTGCTTTAAGTGTAATATTTACATTTACATTTATTAATTTAGCAGACGCTTTTATCCAAAGCGATGTACAAAAGTGCATATAGTGGGCAGACAGGCACAAGGGCAAGATGTGTACAGGTCATACAATGCAGATAGTGCTAAAGCTAAGCGCAAGGTCGGTGTAGCAAGACAGAACTAATCTGATCTAGGATTACATATATCGAAATACAATCACAGGGACAGTAAAGTACCACTATACTACCTAGGAAAAACGTGCACAATACAAGGTAAGAGATAAAACAGTATTAGTTTAAATGTTTAAATTATATAGATATTTTAGCATTAGTATATTATTCTTTGTCAGTGTTTTTGATCACCATATGTATTTCATTTTTAATTCAGTCATTCAGACCAATTGTGCTGTATTGGGAATAAGTTGGATTCAGTGTATGTAATGGGAAGTTCATAAAAATTAACATGCTTGAACATTTACATTATGTAAACATTACAGTTATGTTCTCTTGTGCATATTGGTACAATCTAAGTTTTTTTTCTGTAATAAAATAGTTTCTGATTGCTCTGTATCCTGTATATTTAATAAGGTGATGTGAAGATTTTGAAAACCTTGTTTGAATTAACTGTCCTTTTGACTTATATTCCCATTAACAGCTGTGTACTAATTACTTGTCATATTGCCACTTGTCTGGCACATTCCTGTATTTGGGATTTTACAATATTTGAAGCTATAAAGAAAACTAATTGCCATGCAGTGGTCTGAGATGGTGACAGTAAAGTAATCTAGAATGCTGTTTTAAGTGTGTTATCAGTGGCCCTGGAGAGAGAAGGCTTGAGTACTGCTGGGATGCCTGTGTTTACCACCCACACTTGCTGTATTCACCAGGTAACACCACACAATAGGTCCATGCTGTTAGTTTCCACTTTACTCTCATGGAAAGCTAACAGGCAAGGGTAACATCAATCTTACTAAATAGACCAGTTGATATTTTGTTCAATGTAATGTTTTAGCTCTGGGAGCATTGTACTTTTCTGTTCACCTTTTTTAAACATATTTTCTGTCATTCTTACCCTCACACATCTACCTCTGCAATAGATCTGGAATTCTCATTGTAGTCTTGGGACTGCTGCATGCTAAAAGCTTGGCAGCTGAAAAGACTCCAGGACAATGGGTTGTTTATCATAAACACACCAGGAAGGGATAGAAAAAAGTGAACAATGAAAAAGTAGGCAGCACTTTTCAGCTTTTTATTCGGTATTGTTAAGTGAGAAGTAGCAAACAAATGTCACTATCATGTATGCATCCTGTGTGCTATGTTCCTAGTTCCCCCAACCAAGATTGTTTCTGCCTGTCAGGAAATGTTTGTTCTTAGTTGTGATAGAAATTGGTTCATTTGCCCATCAGTTCAAAATAATTTTAAACTCTCCCAAATTTAATGTCAGGGCTCCGCCCCCTTAGCCGTGGTGTTCTCGTTCGTTTCCCCTGTGTTTTAGCCCCGCCCCGCTGCCTGTCTGCTCACCTGTATTCCATCACCTCGTCATCCCTGCCTTATATCTCCTCTGCGTGTCCCTGTCTGTTTGCTTGTTCGTTGCAGTGAGTTTTTCCTGTCTCGTCCCCGCTCTAGCTAACCTGACGTTTTTGACCACTGTTCTCGGATTCCTGCCTGATTCTCGACTTCGCCCTTCGCCTGCCGTTTTGGTTCCGTCTGCCCGATTCTTGACCACCTGGTTACCGACTCTGCCTGCCCCGACTCCTGATCCTGGATCTGCCCCCGGACTGCCTTCCCGTGTCTCTGAACCCTGCCTGCCCCTGGACTACGAACTGCCTGACGATTTCCAATAAACGCTTGATTTCGCTTACCCGGTGGTCCGCGCTTGTGTCCCGATCCCCGTTCCTGACAGAACGAACAAGCCAGTATGGACCCAGCGGACCTACCGCAGCTGAGGACGGCCCTGGAGCTCCAGGGAGCGCTGCTGGGGGGACACCAGAACCAGCTGGATTCCATCAGCCGGTCCTTGGAGGGTTTCGCTACCAGCCTCGCCGAGGTCTCGGCGCGGCTGCAACAATTGCAGCTCAACCAAGAAGCCAACCCTTTCAGCCAGGAGCTGCCTGCCAGCTTCGAGGCCCTGGTGGACCTGGCTATCCGTGTGGACCAGCGCCTCTCGCAAAGACGCAGGGAGAAAGCATCCAGCAGCCTGCCCGGTCTCGTCCGTGAGCAACCCCTCCCGATGGCGGCCAGGGGTCCTGCACCACCATCCCCGGGAACCACCGAGCCCATGCAGGTCGACCGCACCCGCCTGTCTCCCGCGGAGCGCCAACGGAGGCTCAGCACCCAGTCCTGCCTATACTGCGGGCAGTCCGGCCACTTTGTGGCGAACTGCCCGGCCAAGGGCCAGCGGTCACCCGCAGCAGGGGGATTACAGGTGAGTGTAACCCCGCTGCGTCACTTTCCTCAGACCCGTCCCCTGTTCTCTGCCACCCTGCTCGTCGAAGGTCAGAGCCACGCCGTGTCCGTCCTGATTGACTCCGGGGCAGATGGCAGCTTTATCAACGCCGACTTGGCAGCCCGTCTGCGCCTGCCCCGCGTCCCCCTGCGCTCGCCGTTGGAGGCCCACGCGATCACCGGGGCCCCCCTGGTTCGCGTGACCCACGCCACTCCCCCGGTGAACTTCCTCGTTTCGGGCAACCACCGCGAGGAGATCGTCCTCAACGTTATCCGTTCCCCGCAGGCCGCCGTGGTCTTGGGCCACCCCTGGTTAGCTCGCCACAACCCCCACATCGACTGGGAGGGCAACCGGATCCTGGGCTGGAGCCCCTTTTGCCACTCCCACTGCCTTCGGGCAGCCGTCACCCCTGGATCGCCGATCGCTGCCACCACCGAGGACTGCCCGGACCTGTCGGCACTGCCGCCCGAGTACATGGACCTGAAACCGGTGTTTAGCAAGTCCCGCGCAACATCGTTGCCTCCTCACCGCCCGTATGATTGCGCCATCGACCTGCTGCCCGGCTCGTCCCCCCCTCGGGGGCGACTGTTTTCTTTGTCGCCACCAGAGACCGAGTCCATGAACAAATACATCCGGGAGTCTCTCGCGGCCGGTCTCATTCGCCCCTCCTCCTCTCCTGCGGGAGCCGGATTCTTCTTCGTAGGGAAGAAGGACGGCTCCCTCCGTCCCTGCATTGATTACCGGGGTCTCAACGCCATTACCATCAAGAACCGCTACCCCCTGCCTCTTCTGTCGTCCGCCTTCGAGTCGCTACAGGGCGCTACCGTCTTCACACGACTCGATCTCCGTAATGCCTACCACCTGGTCAGGATCCGCGAGGGGGACGAGTGGAAGACGGCGTTCAACACCCCCTCGGGGCACTATGAATATCTGGTCATGCCATTCGGTCTGACGAATTCCCCGGCCGTGTTCCAGTCTCTGGTGAACGACGTCCTCCGAGACATGCTCAACCAGTTCGTGTTCGTGTACCTCGACGACATCCTGATCTTCTCTCGCTCCCTGCCCGAGCATGTACAGCACGTCCGCCGCGTCCTGCAGCGCCTGCTCGAAAACCACCTGTACGTGAAAGCGGAGAAGTGTGCATTCCATCAGCACACTACTTCCTTCCTGGGCTTCGTGATCACGGCAGGTAGCATCCGTATGGACCGGCAGAAGGTCCGCACAGTGGAGGAGTGGCCGCGCCCCACCTCCCGCAGGGAGCTGCAGCGATTCCTAGGGTTCGCGAATTTCTACCGTCGCTTTATACGCAACTACGGCACGGTAGCGGCTCCCCTCACCGCCCTGACGTCGGTCAACAAGGCGTTCACCTGGGCTTCGGCTGCCGAGGAGGCTTTCCGCAACCTGAAAGCCCGGTTCACCTCGGCGCCCGTCCTTACCCAGCCCGATCCCGCTCGTCAGTACGTGGTGGAGGTGGATGCTTCGGATGTGGGAGTGGGGGCGGTCCTGTCTCAGCGCTCGTCCGCCGACAACAAGCTCCACCCCTGCGCCTACTTCTCTCACCGCCTTACGCCCACCGAGCGTAACTATGACATCGGCGACCGGGAACTGCTAGCCATCAAGCTGGCGCTCGAGGAGTGGAGGCACTGGCTAGAGGGGGCGAGTGTTCCGTTTTTGGTTTGGACTGATCACAAGAATCTCGAGTACGTCCGATCAGCTAAACGCCTCAACCCCCGACAAGCCCGCTGGTCCCTTTTTTTCTCCCGTTTTGATTTCACCCTGTCCTATCGACCCGGCTCTAAGAACGGTAAACCTGACGCCCTCTCGCGCCAGCACGCCCCTGCCGGGGACTCCCAGGAACCCAGCACAATCCTGCCAGCCCGATGCGTTGTCGCAGCGGCGCTGTGGGACGTCGAAGCCGCCGTCCGCACCGCCCTCCAGAACGAACCGGGTCCCAGCTCCTGTCCCCCTAACCGCCTCTTTGTTCCCCAGCCTGTCCGTTCTCAGGTCCTGCAGTGGGGGCATTCATCCAGGCTCGCTGGCCACCCTGGAGCCCGGCGCACAGCGGCGTTCATTAGCCAGCGGTTTTGGTGGCCCACTTTGGCGGAGGATATCCGGAGCTTCACCGCCGCCTGCTCCGTCTGCGCCCAGAGCAAGACCTCCACCCGACCCCCCGCCGGTCTGCTACAACCCCTGTCTGTCCCCAGACGACCCTGGTCCCATATCGCCCTGGACTTCGTTACTGGCCTGCCACCATCTGACGGTAACACCGCCATCCTCACCGTCGTGGATCGGTTCTCTAAAGCCGTGCACTTCGTCCCCTTACCCAAACTGCCATCCGCCAGGGAGACCGCTCGGCTGCTCGTTAGCCATGTATTCCGACTGCACGGCCTGCCCTCCGATGTGGTGTCCGACCGAGGGCCCCAGTTTACGTCGAACTTTTGGAGGGCATTTTGCAAACTACTGGGGGCCACCGTCAGTCTGTCCTCTGGTTTTCACCCCCAATCCAACGGCCAGACCGAGCGGGCCAATCAGCAGCTAGAGACGGTGCTACGGTGCCTGACATCTCGGGAGCCGTCTGCGTGGAGTCAGCACCTCCCCTGGGTCGAGTACGCCGTCAACTCCCTTCCCTCTGCTTCCACGGGGCTGTCGCCCTTCCAGTGCTGTGTAGGCTATCAACCTCCCCTATTCCCGGCCCAGGAGGAGGAGGTGGGGGTCCCCTCGGCAACGGCGTTTGTGCAGCGCTGCCATCGCACCTGGAGACGCGCGCGCACCACCCTGCTCCGCTCCTCGGCTCGGGCTAAGCGGTTTGCTGACCGCCACCGCTCCAAGGCACCCCGTTATCGCCAGGGCCAGCGGGTGTGGCTCTCCACCCGGGACCTTCCCCTCAAGGTGGACTCCCGCAAGCTGGCTCCCCGCTTCATCGGCCCCTTTCCCATCGCCAGAGTGATCAGCCCCACGGCTGTCCGACTGAAGCTCCCGCTCTCCCTTCGCCGTGTGCACCCCACCTTCCACGTCTCTAAGATTAAGCCCGTTGTCCGCAGTCCTCTCTGCCCTGCCCCCCGGGCTCCTCCGCCGCCCCGCCTGATCGACGGTGCGGTGGCTCACACCGTGCGCCGCCTGCTTAGGGTTCGGCGTCGGGGGCGCGGTCTGCAATACCTGGTGGACTGGGAGGGGTATGGTCCCGAGGAGAGGAGCTGGGTGCCTGCAAGGGACATCCTGGACCCGGCCCTGATCCGGGATTTCCACCGCCGACACCCTGGCGAACCCGCTGTGACGCCCGGTGGCGTCCGTAGGGGGGGGGGTACTGTCAGGGCTCCGCCCCCTTAGCCGCGGTGTTCTCGTTCGTTTCCCCTGTGTTTTAGCCCCGCCCCGCTGCCTGTCTGCTCACCTGTATTCCATCACCTCGTCATCCCTGCCCTATATCTCCTCTGCGTGTCCCTGTCTGTTTGCTTGTTCGTTGCAGTGAGTTTTTTCCTGTCTCGTCCCCGCTCTAGCTAACCTGACGTTTTTGACCACTGTTCTCGGATTCCTGCCTGATTCTCGACTTCGCCCTTCGCCTGCCGTTTTGGTTCCGTCTGCCCGATTCTTGACCACCTGGTTACCGACTCTGCCTGCCCCGACTCCTGATCCTGGATCTGCCCCCGGACTGCCTTCCCGTGTCTCTGAACCCTGCCTGCCCCTGGACTACGAACTGCCTGACGATTTCCAATAAACGCTTGATTTCGCTTACCCGGTGGTCCGCGCTTGTGTCCCGATCCCCGTTCCTGACATTTAATCAAATTTAAAAGGTGTCTGACAGTGTGAAAATGAATTCTAAGTGACTATCTAATTTCATTTGTACCTCCAAATATATTTGAGATGATAGATGCTAAATGCTTTGTTCCATCCCTGTGGCCTTTCAAGGTGTGGAAACTCAGCCCATTCAGTTTTACGTTTTGCCTCTCACCGATCATGCCTCAAGTGTACTAGTGAGAGCTGCAGTATTCTTTTAGCTCGGAAATTGCTTCACCAACGAAATTTCTCAAATTAAGTGTGCAGTATGTTAAATGTCTCTGCTGGAGTGTTTCGCTTCATGACATTTGAGCGGGCATCATATGGATTATTTATAGATGGACTGCTCTGTTGAACAAATAAGATACAATTTCTGCTTTGCTTGTAGGTTGTAGATACTGTTTAGGACCCATGTTCTACTCTGTTTTTTGTTTGTTTGTTTGTTTGCTTACTTCTGGTGTATTGTCACTGTCCCTTCATTTGCTAATCACAGATTGGTTTGAGAATGTAACATTATGGAAAATGTATGTGCATCATTATGTTAACTTTAATGGTCAAGTTTTTTAGATTTCTGTCTGCGTACCATTGAATGGTATGTGTGGGCTGGGTATCATTGGTTGGAGTGTATGCATACCACTATTATGGGAAGAGGCACACATTGGCACATCTGTTCCGTGGGGTCTGTGTCTTAGATCTATCCAAATCTCTTCCCTAACATAAAGTGTGAATGTGTGTATGTGGAATAATAACAGGATGAAACAAAAGACAAATTCAGAGCTGGCATGGAGAGGGTTTGTGCAGAGGCTCCCTCTTTTCTATGTGCTCTGGCCAGCTGTATCTCACAACATTCTCTCCTCGAACTGTCCCTGGGTTTTGTTTAGCCCAGGCATTGACTATAATGGGTATATAACCCAAGAAGTATTTTTTCCCCCAGAAGTCACTCTCCTTGTTCATAGTAATTTTTGTAAACAGCAAACAAAATACAAGCATGGGCAAAGTCCTGTGACAGTTACAAATGCTGGTTACTGGAGCATTGGAGCAAGTCAGTGGGTATGATCACTGTTGTCCATTCATTATGTTTGGCATTATGTCCAGCAAAAATCCAGCATCCTTCTTTTCTTTGTTCTGTTTTTGCACCACACTAACATGCTGCACCATAAGCCACGCCCATTTTGACAGCTCAAAAAAGAAAACCTCAAGGAAAAAATTAAGGTAAAGATAAGAGTGTGCCTGTGCCTGTTCTAACACCACATTTCAAATGTATCTATTGCTGAGATAAAATAAAAGTTCTCTAATAATGTGGTGCAACCTGGCATTCTTCATAAAATTGAATATTTGAAATGAACTGTCAGGGTTTTGTTAGCTAAAAGACAATACTGTATTTGCCTTATTTCAAGATGACATGGAGATAAGCTGTATTTTTCCACCTACACTATCCTGTTTGGTTTCCTGGTAAGTGGAAATAATTCAGACCCCTTTTGATATAAATGAATTTTAGTTTTAGGAAGACTTTGCAGTAATTTCCACTCATTTGATGTGTGTTAGTTATTTATGATCACCACAAAAATGTTTTCAGTGCACAAGAATATCAGTTTTATTCTCTGTAGTATTTATTCTCAGTAGGTTAGTAAACACTCCCAAAAATACATCTGCCATTAATTATATGAAAATAAAGTTACACAAAATAATATGGACCACCAAACACAAACTTTACCAGGTGTATGCCAAAGAAAATATACCCAATATTTTGTAAATTATTCTATGCAACCTGATTATGTGTAACAGACCAGTGTAACTGTGTAATGATTTTGTATAACTTTATTCTGTGTAACCTGATCTTATTTTAAGTGTTTCCACTGAATTAGAGATGTATCATGTATACTGAAAGAGTTTTTGGAATGTATATTTTATATTGTATAAATACATGTATGTTACGGTATGCATATGAATTGATGCAGTTATAATAAAGGAAAATGGGGCACTATTGTTTGTCAGTCAGGGTGTTTAGTCATGATACCTTCGATATCCAATACACTTTTGACATGTATTTTCATCCATTGTACATATATTTACAAAGTGTTATCCTTACCAGTATACTCTTCTTTTGAAAAAGAAAATCTATATTATTTTATGCCGACAACATGCACAACCAAGGTGGCCATCTCTCTTCTGTTGAGGTACATAAATTGGGGTACCTGAACATTTTGAATACATAAAGCAGTAGGGAAATTAAGATGAAGAAGAAGAGGAAAAGGAAAAGATAAAGAAGAAAATCAAACTGGTCTAAGGGCAATATGAGATTGTATCCAAATTCTTTATGTTTAAAATTGGTACGATGGCAAAGAAGTTGTTTGTAGTGAGTCAGCCCTCTGGTTTATTGTGGTAGGAAATCCCAAACAATACAACTGTAATATCATACAGGAACTTCCCAATTATTCTAATTTATCATTCCAGTGTTTACTATATAGTAATTAATAAAGCGTATAGACATACTGTATGAGATTAAGTGCTGAAAAAAAACATTAGTCTGGCCAGATCTTCAAAGTAATGTGAAAAAGATGGTACAAGCATAACACTGCCTTATCTTTGAAGGTCAGATGTTAACAACAGTCAATTAAAGTGCTGCATATAAATTAAATAGTCTGCTATCCGATGTTGTATCTGTCATATTGTTGCTTTGACAATAAAATTCTCACCATAACAAATGATTGGATATAGAGAGGAAGAGGTGGCAATTGTAATATTACTGTGGTATTTTCTGGTAATTGCACTGCAAATGACTGTCAACGGCAAAAGGAAAATCTGTATAAAACAGCAGCTTTAAACTGAAACTCTTTCCACATAAGGTAGATATTAACAAAAACAAATTCAGTTACAGAATATAAACAATGTGCAAAACAGATACACAAGTTGTACAAGAAGGGCTTAATTGTTTATTGTTTCTGAAAATTGAGAATCAGCCTAGACCACATATCGCTTGATATTAGTACCAATGAAAAACCTCCAACTCTCACATTTCTTTTCTTTGTTTTGCTTTCGCATTAGCTGGAAACTGACTCTCTCTAGAGAAATGGTTAACCACTGCCAAATAAAGATTAGTTCTCACTCTTGAAAAATTCCCCATGCCCTGGATCCTTGTCAATCTGGCTAATGCCTCTGCCACCAGATTCCAGAACTACTTATTGGCCAAATGGAAAAAATGCATTTTTAATAATATTTGTTAATGAGTTGGACAAAGGGCAGTATTTTTCCTCTGGCTTGCTTAAAGACAGAGAAACTCCCTTGTCGTCTTTCTGGAGTGAATTAAAAAGATAAATGCCAAATATGCCAAAATGACATTTCTCAGAATAATACTATTCTTGCCTGCAAGGAAAAATAAGACAATGCAGTCCACTCTGGCTTGTGAATTCCTTCTGGCCCCATGGCTGGTATGCTTCTGGCCCCATGGCTGGTATACATCTGGCCCCATGGCTGATATGCTTCTTTGTGCTAAATTAAAGCGCACTTGAAATTCAGCCTGAGCAACATCTCTTGTGCGCCATAACCACTTGCCACAAACCAAAGTTAATCCTGACTGCAACAAACTCAAACTCTGATCTTATATCATTTTTATTGAACATAACCTTTCACAACAGCATTGATCTAAGTAAACAATAGGGAAAAATACAAAGGGCACATGGCTACCAGTCTCAAACTCAGGGGTGGTTCCTTTATCTTCCTTGATCTCTTTGGTATATTATGTAATGACCAGGTTTCTATATGATTAATCAAAGGGGTTTGGTTGTGAAAGCTGCATTTAAGTTCATTATTAGCCCAATTGTTTTTAATGCAATCATAAACTTTAAATGTAGGGATTACAAAATCTACAGTATATGCGCTTCAACAAAAGTTCTGAATGTTGTATTTTCAGGTGCAACCCTTTTGGGAGAAGTTGAAGTAACTCCGTGTTTTTACTGTATTATGACCCCTTTATCATTAGCTATGAAGGGCAACTAAATGATGTGGTGTCCAGGTAAGGTTGCTGCATTTGCTAACTCAAGCATGGTGTATCAACTTTTTTTGTGGTATTTGCACTGTAATTCTGTATGGTGACTTATATATACCTTAAAATGTTGGTATGGACATGCTGTACACTCACAAACACCACCTGGGTTGAAGTAACCTTGTATAAATATTTTGCTAGGTAAGCCAGGTTTGATGATGAGCATGTAGAGTGTACCCATATTAATTTCCCCTTTGTTGCAACAAACAAATATGTGATATTAAGTGGGATGTGATTTTAACAGGGTTACACTATTACCCAATGTTACTGCCATGTGGATGGAAAAATAACATTTTAACTGTGGTTTTTCAAAGAATTTACAGTTAAATAAAGCAATGCATGCCAACTGGTATACAAAATTACATTAACTTTTCTCAATCTACCAAGCTTGAAGGTAAAATAATCATACAGAGTGTAGGCAATGCTACTGTGCATTGTGCAATGCTACTAATTGCTACTAAACAGTAATAGGGGAGGGATCAATGGAGGACCAGCTGGTTTATGTGAGTCATAGTTTTAAATTGCAACTTAAATTAGGATAGTATGTAGCTGAGGAGGATCTAAACTCATATTTTGTAAGTCCTGGCTTAACCTGCATCTCCATTCCAGTTCATCTGAAACTGGGCCATTGTGACCCAAGACCATTGTTGACTACAGCGGAATCATCATTTGAAAGCTTTTTCAGGGCCATAATGCACCACTTATCTGTCAACTGAAATAGGACATGCCATTACTTGGCATGTGGCCTATTTCTACTTGAAGTCACCTTTGTGTAAATGGTAAACATTAGAACTTCACTTCAAGTTTATAGTGAAATACAGTTTTATTACATTGTGCCACGTGTGAGTTGAATTTCATCAGAAAATGTTATTTTGTGACAATTCTCAGTAATGTAATGTCCCGGTGTTTCTACTTGTGGTAGTGTGACCAGGAAAATGGCTCCGTAGTTGTTCTTTTACTATTTGGCTATTCCACCTTACATGTGAACTCGCTATCCTTCGGGTTATTTAGCGTCGCTGGTGATGCACAGCTAGGTTTAAACTACCTTTAGCTTCATGTAGTGTGATAGACCAAGCGCCATGCTAGCTAGCTACTGCCTCTGCTGCTAGCATACTCTACTCTGGAGTTATGGTGCCGATTGTTAGCTGCGGCGGCCCTGGTGCTGCCCTGGCTCCTTACGGCCTCCAGTCACGTTGCAAGAAGTGCGGTAGTAAATCTTTTTGTTCGGGGAAAACCAACTGGTTTCTATTTTTACCCAACTGTGTACTTTTACATGTGGTATTTTACTGGGGCACACATTAGCGCTGTTTAAGTAGTGGAGCCTGGTACCGCTGCGGTGGGAGGTTGGTCATAGTGGGTGAACCCCCCCCCCTTTTCACATTTGCATGCGTGTTAAACGTAATTGCACTGATTCACTTGTTTTTTCAGCAAGATTTCATTGTGTTCCAGAGTGTGTGGGCACGCGTGGCGGTGAGTATTCTGCATGGGTGGGATCCCCCCCCTTAGCCGTGAGTGTACCTCCCTCCTAGCTGGCCCCAGCCTGCTCGTTTGATAGCGCTGACAGCGACCGTATTTTAACTAAAAATTGTAACACAAAAGCGCTATTTTATTTGGATTTGGAGAAGCTCCATAGGGCCTTTGCTTTGCGGTCAAAGTTGCATGGTTGGTACCCCGTAGACCCAGGTTCGAGGCCGGATGGGGTGACTGCTCTCACCCTTTGCTACAAATGGTGTCAGAGTGGGATGGCTGGCTGTGAGGCCATTGGAGGCGTGCCCAGTGTGTGACCCGTATGAGGGACCCCCAGGTTCGGTTGACCCTGGTGTGAGGAACCCCATAGATGGGTGAAGCACGGTGTGAGGGACCCCAGAGATGGGTGAAGCACTAGTGAGTGGGGAACCCTGGGATGGGAGAAGTACGGTGGGTGCGCAGGACGCCATGGTGTGTGAAGCGCACGGGCATGCTTCCCAAAGGGGAGGGCAGTGTGACGGAGTGCCGTCACTACTGTTGAATTATGCGCTCTGACTTCCATACCAACGAGCCTGGCTCTTCGGTGTTGCGGTCAAAGTTGCATGGTTGGTACCCCGTAGACCCGGGCTCGAGGCCAGGTGGGGTGACTGCTCTTGCCCTTCACTACAGTAGTTTTAATGAAATCTCAGTTTAATGTAAAGGAAAAGTAACATTTTATAGATTCAGAAAAAGAGAAGTGTTCGTTCCCCAGTGGTGGAACCACAGCTCCATCACTCCAATCCTTCAGACGTGGTCTGAAGACACATCTCTTCAGAGAGGTCAGTGGACTGACCTGTCACACAATCGCTGACCCCCCCCAGGATCAGTGCTATTATAAATTGCTGTGTGCTTTTTGTGTCTTGTTTTCAGCGCAAGGCACTTATTGCGCTGTTTGAAGTTGGATCTTATTAGTTGCCCTTTACCCTGTAGCTGTATAAATTAGAGAGTACTGTGTCTTCAAACTGACCTTGCTCTCAGGTGAAAACTGTCTCATTGTGAACTGTACACATCCTGTCCCCATACTGTCGCTAATACTTACTGTATGCACTTTTGTACATCGCTTTGGATAAAAGTGTCTGCTAAATAAATAAATGTAAATGTAAATGTAAGAAAAGCTGTGTCATTTTCAGTTCAAATAATTAAAATTGGCAGTGAAATACATACGGTTCTCTCAAGCGCAAGTAAATATAGGGTCTTTGTGTCTTACATAAGGCACCAGTGTCATATTTTGTTAGTACTTAAATAAACACATTGTCGTCAGGTTTTCAGAGTGTATTTATTATGAGAAATTCAAGTCTGGGGCCTTAAAGCACATTTTGAACTAAAAACAAGCTAACAATTAACTGCCAGGACCTCATTGCAACCCACCCACAATCTGTTCTGAAGGGTAAAGCATGTTAAATGTAGCTATTAAGCTATATTTCTATTAATCATACCCACTTTTCTCTTTATACTGTTCAATGAATTCAACATCTCGTGAGTTTTTTTGTAATGTGCATGCCTGCAGGCTAGCTCTCAAACAGACTGTCGTGGAATGACCGAGAGGCAATGGAAAAAAAAAAAAAACTGGTGAGGTCAAAAGGTTTGATGATGAGGAGATAATGGTTTATTTCTCCCAAGCCTGTGACTGGTGAAAGTAAAAAAATAATAGTAAACTAACAGAAAAAAGAACAACACAAACAAACAAAATGCAAACAATAATTGCCTAAGCAGGCAAAAAGACAACACATAAATAACACTGCCGCTCTCAATCCCACGACAGTCTTCACCAGCCTGTTCCCTACTGACTGAATGTTGCTCCTATAAAGGCAATCAGCCATCTTGGACTAAACTAAGCAGAATAAAATAAATTAATCAACTCAACAAAAGCCATAACCCTATAGATACTGGCAGACTGACATCACCCTACTACATCTAAAATGTTTCATAAGTATTTTTGAAAGTATTTTTTACAACACAATAAATTTCAATTATAAAAGATTAAAAAGCAAACACCGGAAACTCCCCCACAATCACCTCCCATCACCCTCCCAGCCCTTGGGTCCTTCGGCTGATGGAGTCCGTCCTGCTGGTACCCTTGGATGAACAGGTAGGCCCTGTTCCCCCCCAATCCACAAGCATTTCTTTTCGACTGCTGGTGTACATACTCACAAGAAACTGAATAGCTTTGTCTTCGACATTCTTTTATTTGCGATTGCAAAATCAAAACACTTGGAACAAATTAGAAAGAAATACAACAAAAATATGAAATGAATTTTTGAAATACAATATGAATAGCTTAAATAAAGTATAAGATTTAAATAGCCACAAAATAAAAAAGTGTAAACCAGTGGCATAAAATAAATTATAAATACAATATAAATAAGGCACTGCACACAATAAAATATTAAAAAACAACAGTATCGGCAAAAAAAATTACAAGAATATCAAGGGGGGGGGGATCTTATGAAGACATCTACTGGTGCTTTTTGGTACTGCATCAAAACTACACAACTACCTACTCAACCTCATATCACCTGCTGCTACAGCATAACTCTCCTGCCCTTTCTTGCAGCAAAGTCATCTATAACATGATAGCTTACTTGAGACCACATTAAAATCAAAACACTTGGAACAAATTAGAAAGAAATACAATAAAAATATGAAATGATTTTTAAAAAATACAATATGAATAGCTTAAATAAAGTATAAGACTTAAATACCTACAAAATAATTAAAAAGTGTAAACCAGTGGCATAAAATAAATTATAAATACAATATAAATAAGGCACTGCACAGAATAAGATGTTAAAAAAAAACCCCAGTATTGCCAAAAAAAAAAAAAATTGAATTTGAAATGGACCTCTGTGAACCAACTCTGTTCTTACCTTATCAGTAAGAGGAGATGGCCAGTCAGCAGGGTCTATTGGAGCAGCAGGAGGAGCGCTTGAAGCTGCTGCATCACTGCTGGGTGGTGCTGTTGAGGTGGAAGCAGCAGGAGGAGCACTTGAAGCTGCTGCATCACTGCTGGGTGGTGCTGTTGAGGTGGAAGCAGCAGGAGGAGCACTTGAAGCTGCTGCATCACTGCAGGGTTGTGCTGTTGAGGTGGAGGAAACAGGAGGAGCGCTTGATGCTGTAGATGACCCAAGATTTGCAGGGGTGGGACTGAGAAACTGCACTATAATATAGAATGTAGGAATGCTAAGGTATGCTATAACAGGAATGATGTGCACTGTGCAGGCTTAAAACTTTAGGAAAAGGAATAACACGTTAGCTTTTTGATTAAGGCTAATATTGCAAGCTAAGAAAACGTGAGCTAACCAGTTTTCAATAAAAATGTAAACAAATTTTATTTTAATTTTAACTCTTGCTGACCCGATAATATTTACATATTTGGAAGCTGGGTAGGAGTGCCATTTTTCATAACAGCTTTGGTCCTTCGTAACATGCCATTAGCCTAACTGAAGTTAAAACAGTTCACGCTAGCTATTTATTGATTAGCAAACCATGTTTGGTTAACAACGTGTCGTTGTTCTCCTACGTACAAATAATGTCATGACATCACCTTTATTGTAACATTACCTCTGTCTTGCTCTCTTTTTTTCCTCCTCTTTTCTTTTTTTCCTCCCCTGGGCACCAGACAGTTTGGGACGTTTTGACATGTTGTTGTTGTCCTGTCGTCGTTGTCTTGTTGTCGAGCTTGCTTTTGGGGTCACGTCAATGCGTGCCCCCCTCCGCCAGCAGGTAGAGTCTAATTAGTCCGGGGGGAAGGGGGAGCGTCTCAGGAAAGTAAAGTGTGATCATCATTTTTATTATTATTTTTATTCATATTTAATAGGGTTTGCTATGCAGTTAGATATTTTTGGCTCATTATCTTCCTATTAAGATATATAATACCAACTAGTTTTAAGAAGAGTAATTTTTTTTTTTCTCCCCTGTTTTTGGCGCCCCGTGGATGGTCGGCGCCCTTAGCATTTGCCTATACTGCCTATGCCGTGGGCCAGCCCTGTGTGCGTGTGTGCATGTGTGGAGCCTCCCCCACGGCATTAGGACATCCCCTGGCAGAGAAAAGAGTGGTCCTCTCTCTCCTTGTGCCCAGGCGGTAGGGGCACCAGATCACAGAATGTTTTGCAGTGAGGCATGAGTGTGGAAGGATATTGTGTGGTGTGTGAGGTTGCGTACCTGCTCATCTGGGTCTAGGGAGGGAAGGATGGGAGTGGGTAGCAGGGCAGGGGTAGGAGATCAGCCGCAGGTGGGAAACATGACAGTGTCTCTACATTTTTTTATGAAATACAAACACAACAGCATTGGCGATGAGGATGGGCTCGTTGGAAAAGAGTGTGTGATCGACACGGCAGACGACTGCTAGCGTACTGCACTGCTCTCAACCATGGAATAGCTAGCAACCTGTTTGCTCTTTCCTGCCTTGCTAACAGGATTGGTGACGATAGAAAAGTAGCTGTGCTGTTGAGCATGATGGGACCAAAGACATACAAACTACTGCACAGTTTAACCGCACCGACAAAACCAGCAGAGAAAACCTTTAAAGACATTGAGGACTTGTTACAAAACCACTTCAGTCCCAAACCACTGGTTATAGCCAAACGATTCAGATTCCATAAGCATAACCAGCACAACAAAAAATCAATAGCAGATTACCTCACTGAGCTAAGGAGGCTCGCAAAACACTGTGAATTCGGCACGGGTTTGTCTGATGCACTCAGGGATAGGCTGTTGTTGTTGTGGGCTGAATACTGAAAGCATATGACTTCTTACAGAGAGAGAGCTAACACTGGCTCATGCTGTAGAGATAACAGTATCAATTGAAACTGCAGCAAAAGATGCGCAGGAATTGTGAAGGAAATCCACTGGTGAATGCACTGTAAATAAGTTCACAACAAAATGTTCAGAGAAAGCACCCGCATGCTTTAGATGTAGAAAAAGGTCACACGATCCGACGGAATGTTGGTTTAAAGAATGCAACCAGTGCAACAGAAAAGGGCATATCCAGAAAATATGCAAAACGAAGCAGAATGAGAAAAAGTGGAGACCCAAGACAAAGGATAAAAGGGTGAAGGAGATTAATGAAACTGATTCAGGAGAATCTGAAGAAGCTTTGGCTCACATAGAAAGTCATTGCAAAATGATATGGGTTACTCCAGAAATTGAAGGAAAGAAATTAAAAATGGAGCTAGATATTCTGTCAGCTCTGTCAGTCATATTGCTAAAAGATTACAAAGCAAAATTCCCATAAAACATAAAACTGAAACAGATTTCAGTCTTATTTAAAACATACACAGGGACAAGATTGCGCCAGTTGGCAAACTCAAAGTGATTGTGAAATATGAAAACAAAAGGTGAACACTGGATTTGCATGTACTGCAAAATGGTGGTATAGCCTTATTTGGATGAGAATGGCTGCAAAGTATCCATCTTAACTGGCAGTCCATTAAAGCAATGCAGCTAAATCAGAGTGAATCAACACAGGAGAAGTTGAGTCTTCTGTTGAACCACTCAGCACAGGTGTTTCAAGAGGGAACTGGAACCTTAAAACACTTGAAGGCACACATAGCAATCGAAGAGAATGTACAGCCCAAATTTCACAAAGAAAAATGGTGCACTATGCATTAGTGACAGTAAATCCTGGGCTCCATGCAGACCAGTACCCACTGCCATGCTTTGAAGATATCTTTGCATCATTGGCAGGTGGGCAGCGTTTTTCAGAGATTGACTTGGCCCAAGTTTATTTGCAAATGGAGATGAAAGTCTCATCCAAAAGGTATCTGACAAGAAACACCCACAAGGACCTTTTCCAGTACAATAGGCTTGTTTTTGGAGTTGTGTCCGCCCCTGCAGAGTGGCAGTGGTCTATAGATCAAGTCCTGCAGGGCATTCCTGGGACTCAGTGTTATTTGGACGATGTCATCGTCACAGGCAGCAGCTCACATCTGGAAAATCTTGATGTGTGGACACAGAATTGATAAGGAAGGTCTTCATAAAGCCCAGGATAAATTGACAGAGAAGGCCTGAGCCTCATTTGGGGTGTGAAGAATTTTAATCAATACTTATATGGGAAACATTTTACTTTAATTACTCATCACCAACCTTTAATGGCTATCTTTAACCCTCATAAGTCCATCCCCACCATGGCAGCGGCATGTTTACAGTGATAAACATTGTTTTTAGGCACCCATAACTACACAATAGAGTTCAAAGGAACCAAACAACATGCAAATGCTGATGGACTCTCACACCTGCCCTGTGAACCAAATGTGATGGAGCTACCCAGTTGGATGACAAGAAGCCCAATTATCACAGTGACCTATAAATAGGTGGCAGTAGCCAGGTAAAGAAAAAAAACGCCTTATCTGTTGTTTTTCCGGTTCTCCCCCGGGCATTCTGAGTTCCTGTCATGTAAAAGTAGGCTGGTGTTTTCATTTGGGTCCGTGCTGATTTTAATTGACTCGGGCAAAACTGATTAGTGTGGTCTATGCTGGGTTTCCATAGACAGACTAGTGGTGCTTGAAACTTCTGTCATTCAGAGCTCTGAGGTAAAGCAGCAATTTTAAATAATGTTAGAAAGGAGAATGTACTTAACATATTACAACAAGGTCATTTGGATTGTTCTGGCTTTTGTGTATTTACTGTAATGGTAATTCTGCTTCTGATCGCATCATGAAAGAAAAGTGTATTAAACGTGAAAATGTTAAAAAGGAATATGGCGTTAGAGTTTTTAACTGTTTTCCTATTTTTTTATAGGATAGTACTGGCTGCTGTTTTGCCTGTTTATGACTACATAACCACACCAATTCCTTTAACTCCCAGTTGACAAACCAACTGTGTATTGGGTTGGGGCTCGGGGCGTCTTTTGTTTTATTGTTGTTCTCCCTTTTTTGTTTTTTACTGTGCTGTGGGTTTGGGACTCCATGCTGGTGTAGGAGGGGGCAACAGTGCGCTTCGGAAGGTGGATCTTTCCTCACCGCTTGCTGTGTGTGTGTAGATTGTGTGTAGACTCGAAATTACACATACTCACTCACTTGTACTTCACCCCTTTTGCAGTATGTGTATGCCACCATCACCGGTATCTCCTGTTCCTCTACCGGTAAGTTGCCCTCTCTCTCCCCGCAGTGCCCTTACCAGCATGCACCGCATTAGTTCCCCTACTGGCCGGAATGACGAACGGTCTGGGTTTTTTTATTGTAATTTTTACTTCCTTTTTTATGCTTGTGATTTGTATACCTTTTTACTCTTTATTGACTGCCCTAATAAACCTGCTGTTTTATCGTGGAATTCACTTCTCAGTTTGCTTCATTTAGTTGGAGGGACCTGTGTATGGGACAAAACATCTTATTAAAAGAGTGTTAAGTATTTCTTTGGGTGAAATTCCCAAAGTTAGGAGCCTAGCACCTGTTATACAAAGGAAGGAGACACATTGGCAGATCCAGCTGAGATGTGCCACCTGACACAAAAGGAGAACGTACCTGTCACCAGTGTTCAAATTAGAAAAGAGACTGGCTGAGACCAAATCATGACCAAAGTTTTTGAGCTAACGGTGAAGAAGTGGCAAAGTGAACTTACCTGAGTACTTCAATCGACGTGAGCAGCTATCAGTGTCTCAGGGATACATCATGTGGGACATCAGGGTCATAGTCCTACCAAAGCTTCGCTCTCGAGTTCTGGATGCACTTCATGAAGGACACCTAGGTCTGGTGAAGATGAAAAATCTGGCAAGAAGTTATGTTTGGTGGCCAGGAATTGATCACTAAATAGAGGGATTAGTTAAGTCGTGCTCTAGATGTCAGTAAACTTGAAAGCAACCACAAGCAGCTCCACTACACATGGGAGTGGCCAACCACTGTCTGGCAGAGAGTCCACATTTATTACGCAGTACCATTTCTTGATTGGATGTTTCTGGTGGTGGTTGATGCCTACTCAAAATGGCCAGAGGTCTTCATTGTGAAAAATGCCACATCTACAAAGACCGTGGAGATCCTCCACACCCTGTTTGCACGTACCGACTTCCCAGAACAACTGGTTAGTGACAATAGCAGTCAGTTCACATCAGAAGAATTCCTGTCTTTCTTACCTTACCATCCTGCCACAAATGGGCTCACAGAGAGATTTATCCAGTCCTTTAGGCAGTCCACGAAAAGTATGTCAGATACAAAGATGTCATTGCAAGAGAAAATGGCAAAGTTCCTGCTTGCTGACCATTGTACAACGGGTCAAGCTCCAGCTGTGATATTCATGGAAAGACATCTGAGATCACTCCTAAAGCCTGATCCAGGAGCCCATTCAGAAGTTTTGAAGTTGGGCAACAAGTACTTGCCAGAGATTATTGTCATTCCAATCAGAAATGGCAGCGTGGTTGTGTCCAAAATAGGCCCTGTGTCATACACTGTGAAGGTTGGGCATGACATGATCTGGCGCAGACATGTTGACCAATTGTTAGATGCAGCAGTTCAGAATGCTGTCATAAAGAACAAGGCGGAAGCTGTGATTGTGTCAGGAGTCCTGACGGGGTTAATTGGCCAGGCCAGATTCCCTGGAGGTAAGTTGGTGAGGCACTGGGTGCATGCATTCCAGGGCAAATTGAATAATTGTTTAATTGGCTCTTGGGCGGCGGCTTCGGCGGCTCGCAGCTGCTCCTTGTTCCTGATTAGGGCGCCGGGCAGGTGTTTAGGAGGGTTGTGAGGCTCAGTTGAGGGATGCCAGGGAGGAAGGCTCTATGTGCGGGGAGTTTTAGATGGGGTTTTTGGTTTAGTTCTTTTTCTTTTTTGTTGCAGGGCTGGCTATTTTGGGAATCGTTTGGAGTTTTTTTTTTTGTAGTTTCTTTTGTTTGTCTTTGTTTTAAGTTCCCTGAGGTCATGGACTGGGAACTTTATTTTTGTTAATTTCATCCATAATATCTTTTTCTTTTTCCTTCGGGGGTTCTCGGGTGTGTGGTTTGTATTGTCTTGTGGTGTTTGCTGGGGCAGAGTGGACCACAGGCCTTCTTGGCGACAGTTCCCAAGATAAAGCAACGTGGCCGGGACTGATAAGAGCCAAGGAAGGGGAGGACGGCAGGGGGAGAGACAGCGGCCTCGGACCCCCTAGCGCTGGGTGTGAGATGGGGAGTGGACTCCCTGTCGTTGTAATGAATGTCTGCACCCCAGGGAAGCATGGGGTGTGTGTGAGTGGTAGCAGTGGGGGACTGGGGTAACACTGACCAGCTACCGTAACCCTTCCTACAGTACAGTGCTGCGGAGCTCTGGGCCTGACGGTGTGGCATCAACGAGGAGGAGGATGACCGCAGCCACTGGGAGGCCTGATGGTGAGAACAAGAGTGTGCCCTCTGCCTCTGTGTTCTTTTTGGTTTTTATTTTGGGATGTAGTAAGGCCCGGGCCAAGCTACATCCCACCGATATTGTATTTTCTGTTTTGTGTTTGTGTGTGGGTGAGTGTATGCGTGAGTGCCTGCCCCGGTGGTGCACCCCCGCCCCCTTCCCTGTTGAGTCGGTCGAGTGAGACTGCCCCCCCCCCCCCAAAGCAGGGTCGAGTGCAAGACGGCCCAGAGTCGGGGCACCAGGAGTGGCTAATAGTACGTGTGTGTGTGGGGAAAAGACCCGAGCAGTCAGAGTGGTGTGTGTGTGGTATGCTGTGTGGGGGTCGTCCATACCTGCAGGTCATCTCTGGGCTGGGGTGGAGGGATCCCAGGAGAGGAGAGCAGGTTGGGGAAGGGAGTGAACCAGGCTGGGGGGGGAATTGGTGAGAGTCTTGGCATCTGTTTGTATGAATCGTTTTTAAATTATTTGAAAGTCTCGCTTCTCTTTTATTCACCGCCCTGGTGTCCTTTGGTGGGTGGATCCCAAAGGGTAAAGAACCAGTTGGGGTTCAGGGGTGAGCCAATGCTGCTCCTGACAATTGTCTCAGAGAACTCTGAGGAGGATGCTTCCATAACACCAGAGTTGGTTCATGTTGTTGACAACCATACCTCCGACACTGTCAACCCAAACAGTTCTCAGGGTGCTGTTCCAGACTCCAGTTTGAAAGGGACATTATCCTGAGAGTTTGCCACCCACCTCAAAGATTGGACTTGCAATAAAAAGTGTTCTAGTTAAAAGAAAAGATCTCTACATGATCATTGTTGTGTTCATTCAATTTATTGTTTAACATGTTAAACTATCAGGTATAGAAGTAACCAAAAGAATGCTGACAATTCATAAGGCTATATGTTTACTGTTCGATTGTAATCCACATCAGTACTGGAAGGGAGAAAATGTAATGTTTATAGGAACAACTTTTTTTGGTACATTGGGTCTATTTTATGTTGTAGACTCCTATTACATTGACTGGTTAGTAGGCTGCGCAAGTAATACAGTGAGATGCGCTGATGTATTAAATAAGCAGACACGTTAAAGTTGTGGTGAACTTTGTTGGCTGTACAGCATTGTTGTGTGAGTGTACACACACAAAGTGTTGATGAGAAACCCTGGGTTATATATAAAAAACACTGACTTACTTTGTGCACATGATGTCTTTGATCAACTGCAACTTTCAACAGAATGCAGATAAAAAAATAGATGAGTACCAGAATTTTATTTACAGTTGTAATGCACCAGCAATCCCTCTCTGTAAAATTACACCTCTTCTTCACAGAACTCACAGTTCTCACACATCACACAAGGTTTAGGCATCAATAATTATTCAAATGAGAGCCTCTGCTTTCATTGATTCTCTTCATGAAACCTGCATCTTCTGTGGCTTGAAGCTGCTTGTCAGTGTCTTCAGACCCATTTCTTGATGGGTTCTGGTGTAAACATACACAACACCTCATGTAAGATCTGTAGACTGATTCTGTATTGGATATGAGTAGCATTTGCATGGTTCTTTGATGTGTCCTGACGTTTGTTTTGGTGATGTCACTCCCTGCTGTCAGTAAAGTCTTTGAATTTGTCTAACATGACCTTGGTATTTGATGGCATAGTATACACAGTGGCACTACATCACCATGTCCTGTTTTCTGACACTGCCATGTTCAATTCAAAGCTACAGTTTTCCTGAGAATAAATTTGAGATTGCTAGTGTGTTGGCGAGACCCAGGACTGTTATCTGAGATATCTTATTTCATGTAATTATGAACACTAGATTGCAGAAAGTAGCTTCAAAAGTGTGAGTAAAAAATGTGGAATGTTCTGATTTTGTGGACACATTTGGAGGTATTTGTCACACCTCCATGTATGTAGCAGCCTCACCTCCCAATGTCCTGAGGAGACCTTCCTGAATTCCAGTTAGATTTAGAAAACCTATTTTTTAATTTTTTATTAAGGTCTGCCTGCCTCTCTGAGCTCTGACAGTCAGATATTATGTATTCCATTCATCATTAAAGTCTCATGGTGCTTCACACAGTAGGAGATCACCCCACACGCACTGTCCTTGGGCTGGCCTTGTATCACATGTAACAAGTGGGAAGTTTCAAGCATATGTGACGAGAAGATTACACCAATAGGCTGGAAGGGGGGTGTTGGAGAGGGTTCATAATCAGTCCAGAGTGACTCTGTGTCTCCAGGCATGAACAGCAGACACAGTGTTGATCTATATTACATCACATCTCTTCTCAAACTGATGGCACAATGGTAAATTAGCCTCTTATCACAGACACACAGGAGCTAAAATCTACAGATTAGTCCATTTTCAGCTGGAGTAATAAAAAGGATCTGCCTGATATTCAGCTGGATTGAATTTAGGAGCCCATATTGTGTAGAATTGGGTATGAACAAATCTCTCTTCTATCCTGAGATGAGGAACAGGCATTAGTGTGATCTCTTTTGTTATGGGGACATTTTTAGTTTTTATGTGAGCAGCATGCAAAGTACTGTCACAATCTTACTGTTGTTCCTATATTTGCATACAACTGCAAATAGGAGCAGTTTGAACAGATACTGATAGCCTACATGACATTTTCTTGAAGTGTGCTGACATATCTTTAATATTTTAGAACATAACTCTGTGGCAAAAAGTCATTTTTTCCAAATTTGGACAAACAAATGCTGCTACAAACAAATCAAGACAAATTTCATTTCACTGCTCAAGTTCAGTTGCACTCAGTTGTGGGAAGAAAAAAATTCCAGGTTTGTTCAAGTCTTGTTTTAAGGGTGATATGGAGCAATGCACGTGTGAGACAGGTTTGTGACTGCAAATTCAAACTTTTGATCTGGAAGTCATAGACAACCAAGCATTTATGACAGCAGTGACAGAGCTGAAATGTCTGACTTTTCAGTGACAGCCAGTCATCTCCTGCTGTGATTTCTCTGGGAAATATCTTGAGCTATATGAAAATGTTTTGATTTGGTTCTATTCAATACAGTTAAAGCTAAACATAAGAAAAAACAAGTGTTTTGGAAAACCACTAATATTTATCTACCACTAACATTTATCAAATGTGATCGCAGACCACATTCACTGCGGAAAAATACTTCATGAACAACATTTTTTGAGTCAATAGGAATTAACTACTTTACAGCTACTCTCTACTTTGATAAAATGCATTTAGTTAGTAAATATGTGAGAGGTAAGGTTGTGTTTTATAGAAATCTGAGTTTTGATAGTAGTCCTAATACAATGTAATTATGTATATAGCATAATATTTCAAATTCTGAAGTGTTTAAATGCTGAGAAAATTTGTTTATTTGTACAGCTGGGAAAACCTGTTTAATTATCAATAACATGAATGATAACAAAATATGCTTTTCTATCATGTATATTATTTTAAAACTGACACACAGTCTATTTTTACTCCTCACAATGTAAGCAGTTGAGAGAATCTCTAACTGACTTTCAAGCCTGCAACCATGACTTTTTATGGAGTGATGGAAGAGAGCAAGAGAGCAAATGTTGCAGCAATGTTTGTTGTGTTTGTTGAATTGGGTGCTTAGGCTGTCTAGAAATATACAAAAAATAGACAAGGGGCCACATGTATTAATGGTGGTTACACACTAAAATCGTGCTGGGCACTTTTCTGCACATAAAACGGTATTTATGAAAAGATATTTCCGGGGAAAACATGCATACCTCTGCGCATGGTCTCGAGGTGGCGAATGCATAAAATTTGGAATTTGCAGATTGGCGACACCAAGACGAACGAACGGTGATGCAAGTAAACGGGTCTTCTGTCAATCATTGATGAGTGTTATCGCGCCAGGATGAAGTGACATGAGGGGGCAGTGGCGAGGGGGCTAATCTTTTTATGTAGTAAAACAGTAGATTATCATCTTGCTATTGCTTATTTCTGCATTTTTTTCATCCTGCGGATGGCAATATAGTGGCATTTTGACTAGATGTGAACAATTCCGTACCTTAACTTTTCCATGTGTTTGTGCGTCATGGCTATAATATAAAATAGGAATATTCGGGGCAGATTGCCAGGTCACCGCCTAAAATTGGTCTGGTGGTAGGTTTAATGAAATTCATTGATTTAACCATGCAATAGCTCTGAAAGGTTAAATTACAACAATACAGAACTACTGTTTCAAAATGAAATAATACATTTATTTCACAGCAGTGGTAAAGCCAGTATTAAAAGAAAGGCCAAAAAACAAATAAGCGCTAGCAGGACCAGTGTGCTTGCCCCCTCAGTTGATCCTCAACATCAATTTCTGCATTTCACTCAGATTTACCTGGGATCTTGAATACGCTAATTAGACTAATTAAAGGCGTGTCTCAGCCCATATAAGAACAATTGTGGAGTGGACATTAAGCACGTTCATGTGCACATAATCTCACAATGATTTGATTTACGCTCAGATTTATTAAGATAATCATGTGTACGTGGTGTTTGATAACTCCGTACACAAATCGTGAGATGGTCCTACGGCAAGTTGTACACAAAGATTGATACATTGCCCAAGGTGTTTCAATTATTGTGTTGCTGGCAAACCATTGCATTGAAGTCAGCTTCCAGACTGGAGAAACAGGACATGAAATTGTACAGGCATAGTTCAGTACATTTATTATAGATTTCATACTTTGCATGAATGATTTTCAACATCATCAGTGTCAATCCCAAGGAACCAGATGTTTAGTAACGCAGGGCAGATTATTAACAAATTAACAATTTACATTTTTTAAAAATGTTAGTATTTTTTATCAACAGCATTCAATGATGTGCTAATAACTCAAAAAGACTTGTCCCAGCCTTACCATCCTACAGAAAAGCAGGCAGTTAGGTTTCACAAAAGAAAAACATTGAGAAAGAAACATTGGATAGGTTGGCTAGGTTTAAGCATATTTGTTACATTGAAGCAATTGCTTACATCATTTGAGCACTCAGAACCATCATTAATGGTATCAACACTGCTGACACCAGAATGAAAAATATTCTTGGTACAGTGTCATCCTTTACAAGTTAAGTTTGTAATGTTATGCTGTTTTTGTACATTATTGCTGAATTTCTATACAGCAGTGTTACAAACTGCAATAAAGTCACTCATGGTGTAATGTTATGTTATGAAAATATATACAGTATTCATATTCTGACTTCTGTTCACGCCGGAAAAACATCTGTGGGGACATTTATCTCCCCTGTATATGCACATGATTCATCAGCGAAGCGGCAGAGATGGTAATTAGCTCCTTACACTCAGGTTTTGATGTGAAAAGAATTATTATTATGAGTTATCTAGTTTGCTATCTAGTAAAGCAGCATAGCTATCTAGCAAGAAGTAACAGCCACATACAGATGTCTTCACATCCGTAAGAGTGGTCTTCAGTGTCAGCCTCCAGTTTCATTTTGGGTCGCACTTGTGTGTAAGGGAAAGCACTATGTATTCCCTGTAACTAAGTCTTCTTGTGACACTGCAAGCTAGAAATGTCGTAGACACAGGGGAATGACAGAGACAGCTCCCTGATAAGAGTGAGGAATCATGTCAAGCACACTCCTCTCCTTACCAGATCGCCAGGGCCACATACCATACATTTTGAAGATGCTGAGAGTAAGCATTGTTATAAACTTGTATTTGGTTGCAGATATGTGCGGGGTTATGAGTTATACCTCTCTACATGTTCTTACGTGTGTTATGCTGTAGAGAAAAGGATGTTGAGTAATGCCGCCAAGTTCAGTTGAGTACCTACCCAGATGTAATGCAGCTGCAAATAATAAATCATTGCTACTCACAAGTGTGGAATCTATGCTTATTGTGTGAGATAACACAACAATATGTGTCCATAGTCCCTACAAGTGACACCACTAAATCTGTTGATTTTACCCTCCCATTTTGGTATGTTATGGCAAATGACCTGAGGAATGCATTTATTGGCATTATTGGCATTAATGGTGTCAAAAGGTACTGAACTGAGGAAACAAAAATGAGGTCCTCATCTGCCTTAATAGAGCTCATAAAGGTTTCTTGTGAAAACATTTGCATAAGCTAACTGGCAGATTCTGTTGCCATAGATACATCTCCAAGAAGGAATGGTAATGGGATGTGGGTTAAATTAGTTCATATTCATATATTTAGCAGAATTAACAATCATTGTGTCTAAAAGCAATTCACATGCAAATCTGGATGGTAAAAAAGCACAATGCAGCACTAGCAAAATAAAAAAAGTCTTGGACTTGGTGTTAAAACTAGGCACACATCATCTTGAGAGGTTTAACCAGGATAGCCAGGACTGCGTAACAACAGCGACCATGTCAACTTATTTTAATGACCGACCTTACATTTTCTCACTGCTTCAGTAGCATTATGTCCACAATAGCCAGTATTAAGAACATAGTTTATTAATTTTTAGGATGATATACTAAATGCCACCCTATATATGTAACATAGTGAATAAAATAAGTCAAGATCTGCAAAGAAAAAGTAAATTGTATTTAATTAAAGCAGAACAGGAGGCTAGTATTCATTCAATTCTAGTGTTTTTACATATCTTTTTTTAACGAGTACACAAACTGAGAACTAGAAATAATCGTAGACTGAATATAAATTCTACAAGTGTATTACCAATTATTTTTCACAGTTATAAAATCCAGTGTAAATCAGGCAAAGCAACGGTGTCAGGCCTGCCATGAAATGGCATAAATATAAGGAATCAGAAAATGACAGTAATATGAGGAATAGGGAATACAGCTTGTGGGACTAGATAGACATTGTTCTGTGTAAACTGACTGTGTAAACATTGTTCTGTGTAAGAGAACCCTGACAGATTATATCTTTTAAAGCAGGGGTGAGGGACGTCCGGCCTCCAGGCCAAATGCGGCCCGCAAGACAGTTTGATCTGGCCCACGAGGAAATTCATAAATACAAAAAAAGCAACTCAGAAATACAGAAAAAAATCTAGACCTCTAGACAACAATTACTTTTTTCCTGCGATAAAAGAAAATAACATAAAATAGTAGAGTCAGGTGTCCAGGTAGTCCCTTCCGGCTGTATGCCTGTCTGGGTCACGGTCAGGGTGAACGCAACACTCACGTAGAGGTTACAAAGATTTTAAAATCTTTGGCGGTTACGTATCATTGCTGACATGCATCATGGCGACTGTCAAGAAAAGAAAAGCAGATGCGGAATGTCGCACTTTCCGAGAGAAACCAACAATCTTTTTTTTTGTTGAAGTGAAAGGCAAGCCAGTGTGTGGGGATGCGCTCGCAGTGATGAGAAAGGCCAATCTCAATCGTCATTACAGCTTGAAACATGCTAAACTGGATGAGTTGCAAGGACAAATGTGCTTGGATAAAGATAACGTTCTTCGGTGGAATATGGGTGTCCAACAAGCAGCTTTCACATGACCGCATTCTGACAGAGACAATGTTATGCAGGCAAGTTTTGTGGTGAGTGAGTTAATAGCTAAGAAGCTGAAACCTCATTCAGAAGGAGAATTTGTGAAGGAGTGCCTTGTTGCCACTGCGGAGCTGCTAGCACTGGACAAAGTAAAATTGTCCCAAAGTGTCAGTTTGTCTCAAAAAACTGTCATAGAGCGGATTACTGATATGGCACAAGATATTGAAAAAACACTGAAGGACACCGCAAGAAATTTCCAGTTAAACTCTCTGGCCTGCAATGAAACAACAGATGTAACAAATACCGCCCAACTAGCCTTTTTTGTGCGTGGGATTACTGCCGAGTTTGATACGAGAGAGGAATTGCTGTCTTTGCAAGCCATGCATGGCACTACCAAAGGTGAGGTTTAGTTTGAGCAAGTTGTTTTGGCTATGAACAAATTTGAACTACCATTTGAAAAGTTAAGTGACCTTGCCACAGATGGAGCTTCAGCCATGGTTGGCCCGCAAAAGGGATTAACTGCATTAGTGAAAAAAGAAATGAGTCGTCTCAGTCTCGATCCAGGTGATTTCGTTGTATGCCACTGAATCATACATCAAGAGAGTCTGCGTGCACATTCCCTGAAGCTCAACAATGTCACAACAACTGTCATTACCACCATAAATTTCATCAAAAGCAGACGGCTAAACAGCCGCCAGTTCAAGGAGCTACTGAGTGAGCTTGAGTCGGAGTATGGAGATCTGGTTTACCATGGTGAGGTGCGATGGCTGAGTCATGCAGATATGCTCACATGGTTTTACAAACTGAGGGAAGAAGTAAAACAATTCATGGAGATGAAGGGAAAACCTGGAACTCAGTGGCTGTGTGATTTGGCCTTCATGGTGGACATTACCAAGTACCTCTCAGAACTGAACGTGAAGCTCCAAGATCCCAACCAGCTTCTCAGCTCTCTGCTTTCAAATGTGAAATCATCTGAAGTGAAATTAAAGCTGTGGCAAGTTTAACTGGAAAAGGGTAACACTGTGCCTTTTCCTACTCTGCAAGAACAAAAGCCTGCTATGACATCTGAATATACTGCTGAGTGTGCAAAACTCCTTCATCTGGCATTTGGCAAGAGATTTCAGAACATGAAAAGTGAACAAAAGGACGCATATTTGCGACGCCGTTTAATGTGGAACCAGCTGATGTGCCTGACAACCTACAACATGAAATCATTTAGCGTCAAAGCAACAATGAGCTCAAAGCATGGTACAACAACCTCCCTCTGCTCGAGGTCTATATCGCCGTCATGATATATCGCATAGCTATTTTTAACACAATAACAGCTATCGCTGGTATGTGGTGTTAGCTTTCTTCCCATATGTTTTTTCTCTTTAGCCATACCTGATGCGGGAGCACACCTCCAGTTTTCCGAGGCCATGTGAAATGCTTCCGGGGAAAAAACGCCACTCGTATCTATTCAATGTTGATATCACAGCAACAGCACTATGCTGCTTCCATGTGGTAGATACAAACACATGGCTACAAAGATAAAGAGTGAAAACATATGCTATGTGTTTTTCAAAGCTAATAGGGTAAGTTAACCAACACATAGATACAAGTGATTTTTCTGCCCCGGAAGCATTTCACTGAACTTTGGAGGTGTGGTCCCACATCAGGTATGACTAACGGGAAAAAAATACAGGAAAAAATGCCACATACTGGGGATAGCTGTTATTGCGCTAAAAATAGCTATGCAATATATCGCAATGCCTAAATTGTACAGCCCTACAAGCATGCAAGAACAAAGTTACCACTGATGTCCAAGTTGTGCATGGGAGCCTCTCTTGTGCAACTCTGGATTGTGGTGTATGTGTTTTACAATTTACAGTCTAGAACCTAGCAATGAAAAAGCATTGAACCCCAGTCTCAATATACCTCCACCTACCAGCCACCTTACTTCCTGGCTGGCACCCAATCGACTGATTGGATGACAGCATATTTAAAACCTCTAAGGTAACTCCCCTAGGTAGTACAGTTGTTCCTGGTTTGTTCGTTGGCCCTTGCTGGAGACTGCTCTGCTGTGGAAGGACAGACCCTCTTTGAGCAATTGCAACCGACCTACAGGGTGTTTGTAGGAAATTGGTGTAGCTTGCAAGTAGGGAACACAAGTAGTTTACAACCCGCAAGGTCAGAGAAGTGTTAAGAACTCATTGTATTGTATACTCATTTGCCTTGCACAACCTATTCGTTAGCTTGTTTTGTTGGTTTGTTTGACTTGTTTTGTTGTTTTTGGTTTAGCTTGTGTGCCATGTAGGACAGCCAGTCACAACTAATGAGGGAAGTAGTGGCTGTTGAAGGCAGATGCGTGCGTTTGCATCTTTGGAAGTAATGATGTTAAAATCTGCCTATCAAATACCTCAAATCAAATATTTGCTGTCACAGTGGGGTGTCGGTCAGGACACAGGAGTCAGGTTCCGGGTTCAGTTGTTTATTGGGGATTTGGAATGGGTGGATGTGAGGGTTTGTGTGTGTTGTTTGTATGTGTGTGTGGTTTCTTTGGCACAGATGCACACAACAACAGCACAATGCTTGGTCCCCAAGGGCTTGGTCTCCCCAGTTCTTCACCTCCCAGGTATTGTTGCGGTACTGAGGTGGGGGAGGTCACCACCACCTTTATACTGTCCCATATCCTTGGCCCTATTGAGGCCCTGATTGGTGGCCGAAGGATACGGGCAGGTTAGAGGGCAAATGGCGCCTGTGCCTTGAGTTACCTGCGGGGGTCCTGCTGATAAGGGGAGCAGCAGGACCAGTTTGGGCAGGTTTCAACTGAGTTGTAAACAAAGTGCCTGTGAGAGGTGGGGGTGGTGCGCAAACAAAGACACACACAAAGACAAAAAATGTGGCCCTTTTCTACACTTAGTTGGCTTTGGCTTGTAGGTGATCAGGCTACAGAGTCCACGACGTAGGATACCGTACCAGCACGTTTAATATAACTTGGTGCTGTATTATACTCTAAATCATAGAATATATGTTAGGTAGCCCACCTAGGGACTGCAGACTCATCAGAATAGTGCAATACTTAAGACTGACTATGAGCGTAAGTATCAGTGGGTTTCGAGCGGTATGGCGAGAACATACGGAAAAACCTCGAATCCTGCTACGTGCGTCGTTAGAAATGGCCAAATGAGAAATCACAAACAAAGGTTAAGGCTTATATCTCTATTAAACCTAATTGTTCCAATAAGTTAGAAGTTCCAAAATTACAGCAAACAGTACAGTGCAAATGATGATAAATACACATATACCTATACGGAGTTATATGGCTATAGGTTTAGTGGGCAGGAGTCCATGCTGACGGGGCTCTGTAGCTATGCGCTTGGTGCTCAGGAGTCCGTGCTGACGGTGCTCCCTGAGTGCAGAAATCTTTCCCTTTATATACCCGAACCTCAAGGAGTTGGTCAGCACATGAGGTGGGGTCATGGACAGGGCCCCAATAGGTTTTGTCCTTATCTGACTATTGATTGGTGCCAGTGTTTATTCTTGTCCTGTTATTTGGGGCATGTGCATTGGTGTTCATTCTTTTAGCTTGCTGAGCAAATTTTCAGACTAAGGGTTAGGAGACCCTCTACTGTTATAGAACTATCACCCCTTTGCTACTTGCATTGTATGGATCAAAATGAGATTAAACAAGATATGTGTACCTTGAACCAAACAGAATATACAGAAATAATAGCTGATAGCTGCAGGTTGGGATTTCACCACTGCTCAGGAGGAAGAGTGTCTGAGGGATTTGGGATCATCAAGATCCCGTGCCCTCTGACTCTCCCTACCCCCCTGGTGTCCCATCCTGTCATACAGTTCCTTGGTGTGGAGGAGCGGGGACACATTTCTCAGCCAGGTGGTTTGTCATTTATGGCCCAAGAATGCTTAGTTGAGCAACAGTCCCTTATTTGGTGTGCCACAGTGCCGTATGTTGTCAGGCATCTCCCATTCCCACCTTACAGCCGTCCTGGAACTGATTTTGCTGTTCAATTCTGCCCGTTTTGATGTACCTGGTTTTGTGTTATTTGACTTGTGTTCATTTTATTCTGCAATTTGGTTTTTCTTGCTTTTGAGTTTCACCTGTTTGCCTGTATTCTTGTGTTTGTATGTATCGGGGCCTACTCCATGCGGATGGTTGGGCAATTTCAATTCGCCTTTGAGGCACAGAGCGGAGCATCTGGCTCCAGCTCATCCCTGTTCAGATCCACTGCTTCTCCGGGTACTGGCTTGTCTTTAACAAATTGCTTATAGGAGGTGTTAACCATTCCTGGTTTCTCCTGCCAGCAGGAGCTAGTGCAGCTGCACCTGTGGGTTGGTTACTGGATGGTGGTTCCCCTTCCTTCATATACTGCATGAGGTGTTTAACACATGTCCTAGCTATAACGTGCACTTTCACCTTCATCACGGTTTGCTGTGGGTGTGGGGTTGTGTGTGATGTGGCACTTGGAGCACGGACATGCGTGAATTGGTGAATCAGTCCTTCCTCTACCATTCCAGGTAACCACTCTCTATGGTTGGCATATTCTATCTGTATTTTATTCTCCTGTTGACAGCCAGTACCCTACCATATTCTATTTTTAGCCCTGTTTTTAATTGAGGTTTTAATGACTGCTTATTTAAATAAAGAGAATGTTTTTAATGCGTTGTCCACTTTATAGATTTTTCATCAATATTTATCAACAAAATTTCCCATCCAATGCAGCTACATGTCTCTGTCATTTATTACAAAGATTACCTGTATACTGGGGAACCTCTTTCAGCTGGTGACTGGGTTGGCTGGAACAGATTCTTAAGGTGTAAGTCCCTAGGTGGCGTAGTCTGGATATCACTAGCAATCTGGATGTTGCAGGCATAGCCATCCGCTCTCCGACACTAGGTCGCAACATTAATTTGATTTTCTGCCTAACTTTGAATGCTTACAGTTCCCAAACCTACAGATAAATGTAATATTTGCATGCAGACCATTTGCCATAATATACTAAAAAATATGGGTAAATAAATCATTTTATTGGTGTCCCTTTTTAAATGTCAATCTGAGACATTTTCAAAGGGTTTATCAATCTGACTCAGACATTATTTCTGGAGGACTTCAACATGGACCTACACATCAATTTACAGCTCAGTCATGTCTTTTGGTATATAAAAACTGTTTGAATCTTTAGAAAAATATTTCTAGGGGGAGTCACAGTCTTGAAAGGGCCTTAAATTCACAAGAATAGTAAACCCCATTAAACAAATCAATGTGCCAAATTTCAAATTAGTGCTCAGTTAGTAAGAAAATGTTGGTTTATTGTCCAATCTCAAAGCACATTGTCTTAAAGCAATGAAGTTCATGGGCTTGATTTTTTCTGGAAATTTCCAACCTATTATAAGCTCCAAACAGTGTTGGTTCATTAATGTGACTGTAGTGTGAAATTAATTTTAGTAAAGTAAAAACAGCTGTTTGGGATTTTAATGCCTATTTCAAATTCATATCTCACTCTAATTATTGAAGCAGCTAGCACCTAATATATTTTAAGAACACAGTTATGCTGCTAAGTGTATGTTTAGCCAATTGCCAGTCCACATGATGAGAAAAAGATTTTTGGTGTACTGGAGGTAGCACCACAGGAAAGTTGCCATTGAATCAGCGGTCAACTGTCTGCATTGATGTAGGTTTGTCAAATTGTGTGGGTCAGAGGCAAAGACAGGAGAAGATTTAGTAGTGCAGCAAGGAAGTCAAACAAAGCAGTCACAAGGGATATGGTTTGCAAACTTATCATTTCTTAACATAGGATCACTATTGACAGATTTGAGTAACTAGAAAATTAAAGCTCCAAATAGATCCATACAAGCCCCAGATCATAAAGCATTTATGATTTATGGTTTAAATCAAAGGTTGTGAGCCATATCAGCACTACGCAAGAAACAGGAAAATTTCTTAGTTATCAGTTAAAGTTATCAGATTGGGATAAAACTCAAAAGTTCTTAGAATTGCAAGTAACTGCATGCAATCAGAACATGTATCATTATTTTGAGTTACTTAATCATACACAAAATGATCTTGCTATTTAGAGACATTTCTTTCACTTTATGATTTAGAATGTCAAGATAGTGACAATACGTTCTCTGGTGTCAGGGCTCCCACCCCCTAGCTGTTGTGTTTTTGTTTTTCCCTGTCCATGTGCCTTTGTTTTCCTTGTGTTCTAGCCCTGCCCCGCTCTCCGCCCTGTCTCCGCCCACCTGATTGTCTCCACCCGCCTGCCTGCACACCTGCTTCCCATCTCCTAATCAGCCCAGCCCTATATCTACCCTGCTTGTCTCTGTGTTGTTTGCCAGATCGTTTCAGTGTTTCTGCCTGTCTCGTTTCCCGCCTGTTTACCCTGTTTGGATTTTGCTGGTTTTTGCCTCGCCTGTTCCTCGACTTCGTTTTTGCCTGCCCTTCTGTCCTGATTGCCTGATCTGCCTGCCTTCAAGGTTTGACCCTGCCTGTTTCCGTTTTTGATCCCTGTTTTGCCCTTGGACTGCTTACCTGGTATTTTGACCCTGCCTGTTTTTGGACTGCCTGCTTGTTTGAGGATTCTGCTATTAAACGTCTGTAATTGGAGCACTCGTGGTCCGCGTCTGAGTCCGTGCCTGAGTCCTGACACTCTGGTGTATGAATGCAAATAAAATGGTTAAAGGTGAAGTGAACTAGGGTTGTGTGACGGAGTGCCGTCACTACGGTTGAGTATGTGCTCTGACTGCCATACCAACGAGCCTGGCTCTTTGGCGTTGCGGTCAAAGTCGCATGTTTGGTACCCTGTAGACCCGGGTTCGAGTCCGGGTGGGGTGACTGCTCTCGCCCTTCGCTACAGGTTGACTATGCACAGTTCACATGACATTACAATTGTACAAGAATGCTACACATGTAAAAAGGCATCTTTGCCCCTATACTTTTATAGCTTTGGTTTTCAGAAAACTATTTTAACCAGACCAAAATAGGAATGAATTCCAGACAAAGACAACATGTTATGAGTACACATCTCTGAACATGATCTTCTTTAAAGAAGTATATATAGACATATAAAACATTAATCCTATACGAGCTGTCTCAAGCCTCCAAATCAAGAGTGGACAATAGCTGAAGTTTGATATTATTCTAAATGAAGTGTTCATTGTTGACTGCTAACAAGTTGAGCGGGCATAGACATTTTTGGCACAGTACTGATAAACTGGCAAATGTGTATTTAACTGTTTAGCTGATGGTAGCTTTTGACAATACTTATTCCTTGACCTAATGACCATTCAATGCTTTTACAGGTAAGCACGGTATTATAGGTTAAATCCTCTATTTTTAAAAACATATACATAAAGGACAAAACAGCTGTACTTGACTATTCTAATGGTAACAGGCTTCCCAGTAACATCAAAGATGAATTGATATTAAAACCATGTAAAAAAATCATAGTGAATGGCATGTTTATGTGGGGGGGGGGGTGAAATGAGAGGCTTGTGGTATTAAGTAAAGTGATAATTTTACATTAGTTGAGCGTTACTAAGTCTGATTATATAAATGCCGGCAAGTATAAACAGCACCCCCTTTGCACTTCAGCTGGACACCCCCTTGATAAATTGTGGTCTGTGTCTTTGACCTAACAAATATGGCTCATGAACAGACAAACACTTGATACCAGAAGGATGAATTCCAAACTATTGAGTTTGGAATGTTAATAGAAGAAGCAAGCTGCATATTTTTGTATTACAGTAGCAAAACATAATGGCGAGAAACGTGAGGCAATCAGTTTCATTAAGCACATCAAAAAGAACTGTACCTTAGACTGACAATGTAGTATGACTTAAGGGAAGCACTATATTAATTTTTTTTTTAATTAAATATGTCCAGGGCTAAACTGCCTGTTAGTTAATTAACATACATTGTGGAGTTTAACTTAAGTGAAATCCACAGCCAACATGAATAATATGAATGCTTCCTTCCTTTTTCTGACTGCAAATTTAAGCTTACTGCAACACTGACTTTCTCATGGACCGGGTCAAAATGTCACGGGGGTGACTGGGACACAAACACGGACCACGCGATTTTCAGGTTTCCGGGTGTTTATTGAAAACGCCAGGCAGTTCGTAAGACCAGAGACAGGCAGGGTTCAAAACACAGAAGCAGGCCGGGGGCAAATCCAAAGTCGGCGAATCAGAGAAGACAGGGTCAGGAACCAGGCAAGAGAGTAATCAGGCAATCGAGTCCAAGCGGCAGGCAGAATCGTGGTCGGGATGTAGGCAGAAAAGCGAAAACGGCAATAAACAGGAACAAACTACAGCGGGGACGAGACAGGTCGAAACACTGAAATGAACTAGCAACAAGACAGACACGCAGGGAAGATATAGGGCTGGGGTGACGAGGTGATGGGATGCAGGTGGGCAGGCAGGCAGGTGAAGGTGATGGGGCAATCAGGCGGGCGGAGACCAGGCGGGGAGCGGGGCGGGGCTGGAACGCAAGGAAAACAAAAAGCACATGGACAGGGAAAAACAAAACACCACAGCTAAGGGGGCAGAGCCCTGACACAAAATGAGCATATCCAAGAAATTCAGCTTTATCTAAGAAATCATGTGAATATCCTGCAAATGTAGCTGTAGCTAGAAATATCTGAAATCAAAGGAGGAATTTGAATTACTGTTGTCAGCAAATCCCTGCACTGCAGAAACCTATCAGCTCCCAGGCTGTTGGCATTAGATGTAAATGCACTGTTTATTTCACAGACCTTGCTCACTTGGCTTCAAAGCTTTTAAGCATAGTTACAACATAAGTCTTAGGTACAAGCCATTCAGTAAGGCAGGGTGCATTGTCAACAAACTAAAGGTCATGTCTAAAACCAAAGAATGTGGGTGTGTCAGGAGCCGCCAACGTTGGCCCCTGTTCCCACAGCACAGGACCCCCCAATGGATCCGTCCGCCAAAAAAAGACAAAAAAAGGGTGAGACTCAACTGGGCCCACACCTCTATGCTGGGCCTTGCTTGCGTCCCAAAATAAAAACAAAACCCGAACAAAAAAAAAAAAAGAGCAAGAGTGCTGCTGGTATTTTTGGTCCAGACCGCTGCCTCCAGACGGTGATGTTTGCTGCTTTTCCTCCTCACGCAGCTCCGGAGCAGGAACTACGACCGCACTGTGGGGGGAGGACACACGGCACAGATAACCCTCACTGCTAGGCTGGGCAGCCTTAAAAAGGGCACACACACACACTACGGTAACATGGCCAGTCACGTTTCTTACTGCGCAGGGGCACCGCCCCGATCTACCACCTGCCCAGCCCGGGGCTCTGTTGTACCGCCGCTCTCAAGCCTCTCTTCCCCTCTCCTTTCTCAGCTGGCCTCCGTTGTGTTGCCTGCCCTGTGCGTCACTCCAGGAAGCGGTCCAGGTCCGCAGCGCTCCGCCAACACTCGCTCCACACACACCCCGTTGATTAAAATGAAATCCCCTCCCGGGATTTTCCCCCAATTTAAACCAAAAGGAAACAAAAAAAAGAACGAAACTTAACATTAACAAATTAATCGTAAACAAAAGAAAAAAAACAGCCAAAAACACAGTACAAAGCCAAAATAAAAACCAACCAAAAAGAAGCAACAAAAAATAACCAAACAAAAATAATTTCCCCCAATAAAATCTGCTGCGCAGAGCCCTCCTTTTTCCGAGCCATCCAGCTCCCGACTGTCTGAATCGTAGCCTTCTTATACCTGCACCCCCGATAATGACAATTCAGAACAGCTGCAAGCTCCGCTAGTTCGGTGGAGGCAATCCTTCAATAACCCCGGCTCAACAATGCACCCGCGGTTCCCAATTAATATCCCCGACTGAGAGGCTCAACACGGTGACAGATGCACTTCTGTTCCTGAAGAAAAGTTGCAATGCTTAAGCTTGCCTTTGGAACTTAACATTGGTTAGCTAAAACTGGTTAACTAGTTGTATATACATCATTTTCATTATCAGATGTTTCATATTATCAGCAAATTACATTACATTGCAAATAAGCCTGCAGCTGATTTTTTGTTCACATTCATATTTTGTTCATAAGCTTCACAGGCAGTCTGCACTTTGAGAAGCTAGCACATTCATCTTATACAGTAAGCTGTGTTTAATGTGTGGTAAATAGATGATGTAAGACTTAAAATGTGCTCAATGGTGGTCTGTGGGACTGCAAAAGCTTTTTAAATAGGGGTCATAGTGTCATCTTACATCCCTGTCTGCAAAAAATATTAGTGTGGCAAACCTGCCATCCTTTATATGATCATGGATCACCTCTTATGAAACACACTTTGCCCTGCAGGTTTATGATCACATTATGGCTCTTACCTGCAGTAGCAAGTTATAAAAGAGTAAAGTATTGCATGTAATTATACTGCACATTTTATACCTCATTAATATTTACATGCATTTTTATTGCAACACACTCAGAATCAGGAACCAGATTTACTGTTCAACCCTGATTTAGCCATAATAAAATACTGAAGCACTGTAATAAATGACAGGATTTTCTCAATTCTGTTTAACTGTGTCTGTCAGAGGGGTTATTTTTATTGTCTAATTGGGGTCTTACTGGATTACTATGTGTGTGTTTGGAAGAGCAGGCCTCCAGTGGCGTTGCAAAAATGGCTGGAAGGAGAAAGTGGATGTGAAGGACTGCTATTTAAAGCTGCTAACCATCAACCCACCCCCTCATCAGATACTACCCTCAATCGGTTTTCTCAGATCCCCCATAGACATTGCTGAAGGAGAATCTAATATGTACCTTTTTGTATTTTATTGACATTGAGCTGAATGAATGATTGATAAAAGAATGGTCTCCTGTTTCATGAGTGTATGAGTTTGCTTCAGAGCACTCTCACGAGCAAAATACTGTTTCCCATTTCTGTCACAGTGCTCTATTGAAGAAGTGTTTTACTGCAGAACCTGATTTGGTGTGCTCTAATCAAATCACTTGCACTTGAGCCCTTGATACAAGTGAAAGGAATAATCATGACAACCCCCCAAAATGTGTCATTTCAGATTCAAAATGCATATATTCTTTTCCTCTTATTCGAACTAAAGCCTAATCAGTATCGGGTATTTTGAAATCACATGTTATAACGATATAATTCACTGGGTACATTACTGCTTGGCTGTCAGAGATTGACACCTGACTGTGTAGTTTGGCAGTATCACAGATGAAAAGCCTGTGCTTGGTGGCTTGGGAGTGTGATGGACAATCTGTGCCATTGTTTGCCAATGGTTTGTGGCAGGCTGAGCTCAGAGAAGGCCTGATAATGGGGCAGTAATGGAAGAGAATGCTCCATACATGTGGCCCTGTCACTCAGCACTCTAAAAGTGGTAGTAATTGTGAAATGTACCATTACCTTTGAAGCTGTTAACCCCCACCCCCCTCAATTTCCCATTTCTCTGTTGCCTCAGGCAGCCTTTCAAGGCTTTAGATTTATTTCTGAGGCAAATTGACACTTTACACAGTGTCCAAATTCTTAACTGCATTAAGTACAAGACGAGATGTGTTACCATCTGGACTGTGTATTACTGCATGTAGAGTTCTGATGCATCTGCTTTTGCATTTGTACATTAGAACATTTTAAGTATCTAAGATATTACTGAATTTGTGATGTGTCATTAAATAATCTGCACATTAAAATTAGATACAACATGCTAATGGAGTCATCTTTCATTATTAAAATGATACAGAAATAAAATGTTCTTCTTGGTTAGTAAAACCAATAATGTACTGAACTATTTGTGAGGAAAAAGACTACCTGTTTGTTGTGTCTATAAGGTGTAGAATATCATATCTGCATCAGAATACTTGTCTGTGGATACATGGATATAACATAAAGGATTACGTAATTGAATTAGATTTACTCCCAGCAGCTCCAGCCCGAGTGATAGTGTACCAGAAGTGGCTTATAAATGCAAAGTATGCATTCAATGTGACAGCACCACTGAACAGAAATTCTTTAGATGGCAGCTCTTCTTTAGACAGAGGCAAAACATTCAAACACTTTAGCCACTGCAAAACTAGGAGATTCACATCTCTTATTCATGTCTGTGAAGGGTTTGTGTTTGGGTATAGTATAACAATTCATTGTATTGTCATGATTTTTCTGAACAAAGCATCCATTTTTTTTACACAGTGGTTTTTTGTCATAGTATATGCCAAGTACTGTATGTACTGTTCATACACGTTTCAGTATTCTGAACCATATCCTCTTGGCCATCAACCTGAAGTTGCTCCTCTAGTGGATGATCCAAGCCAAAACCTTTTCAGTACGGTGAAGAGAAAACCAACACCCTGTCGACAAAGCCTGCTTCTTTCCATGTAGCTCTCTTATTACATAAAGGCAACTGAAAAATATAGGATTTTGTGTGAGGGAATAAAGGAGTTCTTGTGAATTCATCAGAGTGTGCTTTCTGCATGGTTGTGATTTCATTGTTTCAAATTGATGACACGCAGCAAAACTGGGAGTCCATTTTGGCAAAACCAATTGGTTTTGTTATGCCGGAAATAGCAGTGGATGAGACTTGTCTCAATGCTGTCAAGCACTCTTTGAGTAGCTGTGAGGTGTACTTTTTGGAATATACCAGCTTAGAATGGTTCCTTAATACAAAAAGTCAGGCCTGAAATCAGTGCACCAAACACCAGTTTAACAGAGCACAGCATGACCACAGAGGTTTGCAGTACTGATGAGTATTATTGAAGTGTTATTTTTGTACTTAGGCAAATATGACTCCCTATGGATTCCTTGAACAGCATTTCAATCCTGTAGTTGCAGTCTAAATGATTTTTTATAAGAATGAATAAATCCTTTGGGAAACTTAATTTCATCTGATCATTGTTCATTTGACAGTATCCATTTTACCCCTCTAGCGACTGAGTCAGCTATTGTCCCAGTCTAAAAATTGAAATATTTAGGTATATTTAATAAAATAACATACTCAGTGATGTGCAATTTTTACAGCAAATAATGTCATGGATGAACCATTTTGTAACCTTTTGCTACTCCAGGTTGAGTATTATGTTTAATTCAGCATGTATCACTGGTCTGTGTTAGACCTTTTCTGTGATCAATAGAATTGCATCAACAATACCTGTAAAGTGGTTAAAGTGAAGGTGCTCTGGATCAATTGGCCAACTGTCACCTTAATTTGACCTTAATACCCTTCTCTGTCACTGTTGTAATGGAAAAATTGTGAAGGCAAGGTTTACTATAATACATTTACTTATATTATACTTCAGTAATGTAAAACAGACAGGAGAAATGGGAGTATGCAAACATGTGCCTTCAGTGTCAAAAAAAGTCTGGAGGTGTGGAGGAGTCTCTCACACACTTGCAGGGGTGTTGAGCGGCTATGCAGAGGGCTCTACCCCCCATACAGAAAATAAGAGATAAACAGGGAAGGAGATGGCCTCATTTTAACTGTAGCAGTGTAACAGGTCAGATATGTGAGGACTAATCCATTTACAGCTATGTAGGAAAACGATAGCATCGATCAATACAATATTTTACAGGGAGCCTGTGCAAATAGTACCAAACAGACACAATGTGTTCCCTGGAATGCAGGTGCGTGTGTGGACTGCAAAGCTGTGAACATAAAGCAGCTGGCTCATAGACCTAGTAGATGCACAACCCAACAGAGCACTACACCAGTCAGGCCGGGCTGAAATGTGTGGAACCAGACACATGTGGTGACTAACAAATTTGCATTGTGCAAAGGCCACTAATGAGGGAATAAGCCAAGACCTTCTGAGGTTGCAGGGGTTTCTTTTTATAATGAGGTACCTCTGATCATCAGTTCATGGTTCTGTAAGAACATAAAATCATGGGAAAGTTTTCAATTTGATATGCAATGCATTTAAGTACTTTTGACTGCTGATTGTTTTTGTATGATGCTATGGTAATTAGAGGTAATTGTCATCTAGTAATTGTAACTTGAAGTTAGAATTTCACTACTTTGTAACTTGTTTCAAATACTTTCCACTTGTGGTCAACTTATAATATTTAGTCAGTATCTTGTACCATAGTTGTGTTTGCACTTGCCATTTCACACATCATGGATAGGGGCAATTGCCAAAAACAACCCACTTTCATGAATTTGCAAGGTTCATTGACTTGATAAGTGCTTTAAACTTAAAGTTTCAGTCAGATCTGTGTATAACGGTCAGATACGGGCATTTGCAACATTTTTTCATTCAGAAGAGGTCCTACCAGACCAGACTCCTGTCCATCAGTAGTCCACAGTACCATCCCAAGTAAATCAGAAATGCAGTGCTGTTCTGTTTGTTTAATTGCCTCAAGAAAGCACATGCATGCTGAAAGTATTGATTTGGAGCTGTTTCAATTCACATTTTAAGATGCTTTTCATTTAGTTTTTTTGTAATATTGCAGTTTATGCCAATCTTACACTATACAGTTATGATGTGATATTACCACATATAATTTTCTAACCATTGTGTAACAGCTGCTATAAAGTCATGACTCTGGTTTCTGGTTTTACACCAAATCTATGTTCATTTTTAAGCTTGTTTTGAATTGCGGTAAATAAACTGTCAGTTACATAATAATATTTCCATAATTTCCAATCAACCCTCAGATAAACAGCCTGTGTGTTAATGCACGTATGTGTGATTTTACCTACACAAAAGCAAGACATGCTACAAACTCATGCATTAGTATGAGGAAGGGAAACAGGGGTTTGGGTTTTACTGGCTGTTCATGGAATGTTTGTAATATTCAGATATGTTACTGCTCCTGTAATATTCTTATATATGCATCTTGGCAATATGTACCTATAAGTATAAAAGCAAGTGCCATTTTTCATGCTAATCTAATGAGTGCCCTTCTCATGTCATAGTTCTATGCAATCTAGATGTCAGCTGATAGTCTCTCTTGTAATGGTCCTTACACGTTAGTGAGCAGTTCGATGTTTCAAACAGTTTATTTAAAATGAAACCTGTTAGGATTCTCCCAAGAGATTAGAGTAGTCAAAAAATCAAGAGGCTTGGTCACAAGTCCCCTTCCAACAAATGTATTTCAGTGTGCACCAGAGGTAGTTTATGAAGGGGAAGTCCCCTTTCAGGTACATTTGTAAATGTAGTAACAGTTGATTATGATTTATCATTGATTTCTATACAGTAACAGAGGTAGGATGAAAATGCATTTCTGTCCCTTATGTCTCTGGGCAGGAACATAAAGATTATGACAAATCAAATAATGGTAAAAGCAAAATAATGACAAGAAATTCCCTTTCTTATAGCACAAAACACGTTGTAGGGGATATGGACACATCTGCAACCAAAACCAAGCTATTACAATGCTTACTCTAAGCATCCTCAAAATGTACATGGCCCTGGCCATCTGGTAAAGAGAGGAGTGTGCTCTGCATGACCCCTCACCCTTATCAGGACATAAAACAACCCACTGTGATGAGAAGACATTCATGAATAGACTTTGTGACACTACTGTTGATTTAAGACAAATACAAACATCCTGGCACAGCCATACATGTAATGTCTCTGCAGCACCTGGCACCTCAAATGTGACTTCTGATGGGGTCACCCAGAGTTTACTGGAGATTCTCAGGTCTTTGTCACACAGCATGTACATGAGCTTCTATCATCCAATCAGATCACCCAGTAATTACAGGCATGAGTTTTCTACCAGTGATCAGACTGTGTGCCCACATCGACTACAGCGTTTGAAGTAGCTCTATGTAAGTGCGGCAAGAGCAATGTTCAAGGTCCCCTTTGTTCCCTCTCTGATGGCATCACACCTCAGCTAGCCCTGCTAGGGGACCCCTCCTTGCTCTGAGGGGGGGTTGAAGTCCCCCAGTAGGATCAGAGGGGGTTCCATTCTCTGGGAAGGAGCTAAGTAGAATATCCAGTTCTTCATAGAAGTCTCCCAGGGGGACAGGTGGCCTTTAAACAACAGCACATTTTAGAGGGGTTAGTTACAGTAACAACTTCAAATTCAAAAGAGGAGATGAGAGGGGGAGTACAGAGAACTTCCAGCACTGCAATATGAGCAGCCCAGTCCCACCACCCCTGCCATAGGATCGGAGAGTGTGAGAGAATGAGAATGAGTGCTGCTGGGGCTGCGTTGCGTTGTGCTGTCCAGGGTGATCCACAATTCTGTGAGGACAGGAGGGAAGCATACACTGTGGTGAATTCTGCCTTATGTATTGCAGACTGACAGTTCCACAGGCCTCCAGCAAGGTAGGTTGTTGGTGGGAGTCATCAAGGGGTAGACCAGGTTGTTGATGTTGCGAGACATAGGAGGAAAGTGACAAAAACCAGGTCTTCTACAGAAAGTGGTCACAGGGATTGGATGATACATGGTACATTGCCGTTTTCCTTGATGTTCTCACTCAGTAGACTCCCACAGATAGACTCCCTTGTCTTTGTCTTTGGCTGACTGAGGCTGCCGCTGTAACGTTACACTCCTACTTAAATACACCTGCTAATTAGTATGCGGCTGTGGAGACCCTCTTATAATGAGCTCCTCGATTAGCCTCTAACTAGATACCACTGCGACTGAAACGTCCACGCCCAGCTAATTATCAAAACAATAAAACTAACTTGGCAGCAAACAATAAACACACAATGAACAAACTAATACAGCTTATAAAGCGATGTAGAAAGCAACAAACTATAGTTGTGAAGCACAAGATAACACAAGTATAAGCTTAAAATAATGTTGTTTACACTAATTGGCTATCGTGAGTGAAACTAACCTGATCTAGAACATCACTGATCTCCCCTGTGTGTCTTTCTTTCTCTCTCTGTTTTCGGCAACAAACCCAGAATCCTCCGATGGAAAAAGGAATGCCATCCCCTCAAGTCTAATGGATAATAACTCAATGAGCATTATTAGTGTGCTTGCCCAAATTATTAATATTATTATAATTATTCTAGCTTTAACTGCGCCTAAACTGTTCGCTCTACAGACACCAAACCATATGCCAAATTTAGCGGTTCTTTTACTATTGGTATGCCTGTACTTATATAAATTTATAGTTTTATAGTCTTAATGATATTTAAAGAAAAGTGCTCTTATTTTACCACCATTAAACAGATAGGATTTTCTTCTTCTATCTTCATGAATTCTGGCTCTACATGCATAAATTATCAATTTATATATCAATATATATACTTGTGCAAATGTCTTTGGTTCAGTGCTGTGATGAATGATTTTTGAATCTTGAGCCTTTGTTCAGTCTTTGGTATCCTCTCACTCTAACCAGTTAACATTCGATATTTAAGTTGTTGCAACACGGCCAATCAGAGAGAATGGTCTGTGTCAGACTTCACCGCGAGAGACAGAGTGCATTTGAAGGGAGGGGGAGATGGACACAGCAGACCCAATTCACAAAAACTACTGATTTCACTTCTGCGTTTGAAAAACATGTATTTTAAAACTTTACATTACATTATTGGCATTTAGCATACACTCTTATCCAGAATGAATTACATCAATTACAGGTTTTTACAATGTTATCCGATTATACAGCTGGATATTTACTGAGGCCAATGTGGGTTACATACCTTGCCCAAGGGTACAGCAACAGTGTTTCTCTGAGGAATCAACCCGGCAACCTTTCAGTCATAAATCATGCTCTTTAACCACTATGCTACACTGCCGCCCCACTATGCTAAAACTGGGGGCGCTATCGAGCGATGATCAGATAGTACGCACTTGCCAGTAGCTCGCACAGATTTTACATCAAAATTACATTTTAAACAAAACCAGCACATTTTTGTCTAGAGAGCTTAGTGGAATGTGTATCTGGGATATTCCATACAGTAAAGGAGGTAGCAATACAGATCGAAAATGTCGATAAGGAGAGGAAATTCCAAGACAGACACAAAGGAAGAAGCAGGCCCAAACGAAGCCTCAGGCATAATGGGGGAGGCGGACCCCGAGGCGAACAACCAAGCAGCCCGCTATGACAAATTTACACTCCGAGCTGCAAGTCAGAGATTTGCAACAAGATTGAGGAGATGATCGCAGACATGACTAATACTTTGAGAGGAGAAATAGCAGCTTTGAAAGCGGAAAATGACTCTGCTATTGTTGCATTGAAAGCCCAAATAGAATCTCAAAATGAAAGGGGCTAGCAGATTCAGTGACATGCACCTCGGATACTGTTGTGGATTTGGAAACCAAAGTGAAATGTCTTTCTTTTTTTCACAAATCTGTTTATTGATGGAAATTGGTGGTACACAGAGAGTAAAAAGGGAAGCGTTAAAAGTACAATCTCCATTTTTTTTCCTCTAACTCCAACATCTATCAACAACATTAACACCATCCAACAATACTTTGAACTAGTATGATGAATGTACAAAGAAAAGGAAATAATAATAATAATAAAACAAATACAAACCCCCACAATAATCATCCAAAAAAAAAAAAACTACCTTAAGCCCTGGATGCCTTTGTATAGTAAATGTGAATAGGTGCTTGAGAGCATTATCATATGTACTGCACACTCTCAAAGACAGTGTGGAAAGCTAGGGTAAGCTAAGTGGACTCTGTCTCCAATTCTTTTAAATTATCAAGGTAGTTAATAATAAGCTGCCATCTCCGGTAGAAATTCTTCATTGACCCTCTCAATGTAAATTTAATTTTTTCTAGTTTGAGAAAGAGCATGACATCCTCTAGCCAGCGGGCAAGCGATGGGGGTGTGGTGGATTTCCACATAAGGAGAATTCTACAGCAGGCAAGCAGTGAAGTGAATGCAATAACAGATTGGGCTTTAGTGACTATGTCTATGGGAACACCAAATATTGCAATTAAGGGGTCTGGTTCAATGGTTATGTTGAGAGCCTCAGGTAATGTTTTGAACACTCCAGACCAATACATTTCAAGGGAAGGGCAGGACCAAAAAATGTGAGTAAGATTTGCAGGAGAAAAAGAATACCTGCTACAGCTTGCATCAGCCCCCGGATATATTTCAGCCAGTTTCGCTTTACTATAATGTGCTCTATGAAGCACTTTAAACTGAATGAGTGACAGGTGGGCACAGGATGATGATGAATTAACTCTTTCCAGTGCATGGTTCCAATAATCTCCTAATTCCATTCCTAACTCCTCCTCCCAACCAGACCGAATCCTAGCCAGGTTGTGGTTTTCCAAAGAGATCAATTTTTGATATAAAACAGATATAATTCCTTTTTCTGGTTTTAGAAGTGTCATGTCTTCCCAGAGTGCAAGCTCCGGCAGGGAGGGGAAGGAGGGACAATTAGCCTTGAGAAAGTGCCGTATTTGGAGATATTGAAAAAACAGTTGTCTACAGAGGTCATGCAGTATCTGTAGATTTTCATAACTGTCCAGTGTTTTAGAACTATAAAGGTCCTTAAAACAGTAAATACCCCTCCTCCACCATTCCATGAATGATAAGTCCATAATAGAAGGACGAAAAAGATTGGGGAAGAATGGGGCCAAGGATTGAGGCAGATATAAATTTGTAATGAGAGCGAAATTGGTTCCAAATATTCAGTGTAGAGAGTACTACAGGATGAGAGGTGAAGTTGGAAGATCTTATAGGCAAGGATGAATAAATTAAAGCCCTAAGGCTAGACTGCTTGCATGACTGTTCCTCTACAACACACCATCTTATATGAGGAGAGTGCAGCCAACAGACTTTTGAATCGTTTGAATATTTGCGGCCCAGTAGTAGTGGATAAAGCTGGGCGAAGCAAGTCCGCCAACGTAGGGCTGCCTTTGTAAAAGGTTCTTCTTAACTCTGGGTGCTTGGTTGCCCCATATAAATGAGGTCACACCTTGATTAATTAATTTAAAAAATGATTTAGTAAGAAAAAGAGGTAAACATTGAAATAAGTATAAAAACTTTGGAAGCACAGTCATCTTCACTTCATTTATACGACCTGTCAAGGTAAGTGGTAGAGCAGACCATCTTTTAAAATCATCCTTCATTTGGTTAACTAATGTTGTGAAATTTGATGTATGAAGAGAAGTGAAAGATTTGGTAATATTAATTCCTAAATATTTGAAACCCGCATCAGAAAGGTGGAAAGGAAAGCTAGCCCGGAGGGAGCCGGGGAGTTGAGTTTAAAACACTCACTTCTCTGCAGATTAAGTTTGTATCCAGAAAACATCCCAAACTCCACCAGGACAGACACGATTGAAGAAGCAAAGGTGGTTGGGTGAGTAACATAAAGCAACAGGTCATCAGCGTACAGTGAAACCCTGTGTTCAAACCCCCCGTCTAATTATACCTTGAAATGCTGATGTGGTTCGTAGGGCTATGGCAAGTGGCTCGATCACAATGGCAAATGAAAGTGGGGAAAGTGGGCAGCCCTGTCTCGTGCCTCTTGTTAAAGGAAAAAAATTTGACCGTAAGCCATTGGTTTGTACGCACGCTTGGGGATCTTTATATAAAAGCTCAATCCATTTAATGAAGTTGACACCAAAACCAATTTTTTTTCAAAGCTGCAAATAAATACTGCCATCCAACACGGTCAAATGCTTTCTCTGCATCCAGAGAAATTACTGCTTCAGGCACACAATCTGCATTTTTTGTACATGCTATGTCGATCAAGCGGCGGATGTTCGCAAATGAGTGTCGCCCTTTAATAAACCCTCGGAGATAATTTCAGGGAGTGGATCCTCCAGGCGGCGGGCCAACACTTTAGCCAGGATCTTAGCATCTACGTTCAAGAGAGATATTGGACCATAGGATCCACAGTGGGTGGGGTCCTTATCTTTCTTAAGAAGAAGTTAGATGGACGCTTGAGAGAAAGTGAGGGGTAAAGAGCCTCTGTCTAATGATTCATTGAAAACTTCCAGGAGGAGTGGCGCGAGCTGGTCTTTGAACTTTTAATAAAACTCTACAGGGTATCCATCTATGCCTGGTGTTTTATTATTCTGCATGGCCATAATGGCTCCAATGACCTCCCCTATCTCTAACTTTCGTTTAAGTGTAGAAACAGCTGTTTGATCAAGAGAAGGGGCTTCTATATGGTTCAAAAAGGCCATCATGGGTGTTGTGTCTGTCGGGGAATCGGAAGTATAAAGTGAGATGAAATGAGAGGCAAATATATCATTTATATGTTTTGGGTCTGAAACTAAATTACCTTGCTCATCTTTTACCTGGGGGATGAGGTGAGATGCAGCCTGCTGCTTTAATTGGTGAGCAAGTAAACGACTAGATTTATCTCCATATTCATAGGAGGCCCCACGGGTTTTTAGTAGTAGTTGCTCTGCACGTTTCATAGTTAGAATGTTCAGTTTAGCTTGCAATTCTACCCGTTTCTTATGTAACTCAGCGTTGGGGGATTCTGAATAGAGCTGGTCAAGTTTACATACAGAGTCAGTTAAGCTTGAGACTTCCTTGAAGTTCTCCTTTTTGGTAAATGCCACATATGAAGGTAGGCTTTAAGTGATTCCCATAATAATGAATATGAGGTTGTGTCTGTTTTATTTGTGCTGATATAAATATCTATGTTGGTTGCCAGACATTGACAAAAGTCTTCATCTGACAGTTAGTGGATGCTGCTTTATGTTCAGAGCAAAAGAAATATCTAGAACAACAGGGGCGTGATCAGAGATAATGATGGCTGAATAGTCAACAGATTTAATTGAAGGAATGAATGAGCTGTCTATGAAGAAATAATCTATGCAAGAGAAGGAACGGTAGACTGGGGAGAAGAAAGAGAACCGCTTCAGAGTTGGGTTGAGGAGCCGCCATGGATCTATACAGCCACTTTGTTCCATAAATGTTGTGAATGCCTTTGTCATGCCTGAGGGCGATGATTTTTTGGAACATGACCTATCTAATGTAGGGTTGATAGCACAATTTAAGTTACCTCCCAGAATTAGTTTATGAGTATCCAAGTTTGGAAGCAAAGACAGAAATTTATTAGCAAACTCTGTGTCGTCCCAAGTAGGAGCGTAAACAATCACAAGAAGAATATTGGTCTGGTAAAGACAGCCGCTGATTATAACAAAGCGACCATAGGAGTTGGTGATGACCTCTGTTGGTGTAACCTGCACCTTTGTATTAATGAGAATGGCAACGCCTTTTGAACTACCATTATGTCTGGAGTGATAGACTTGGCTAATCCAAGTTTTGCACAAACGAATGTGATCTTTTAAACGTAAATGTGTCTTCTGTAAAAATAAAATATCAGCGTTGAAATATTTGAGGTGATTGAAAATTCTAGATCGTTTGATTGGTCCATTCAGTCCCTTAACATTCCACGAAACAAAGCGTACAACTGAATTACTGTCCAATCTATCAGAAGAAACCATAGGAGTGTGTTGATTTAAAGTTTTGACAAAAAGGATTGTATAGTATGTTAAAGAAACATGAGAGGGGCGGTGGGGTCATAGTGTAAACAGATAGATTTGTATATGCTCTCTGAAGCCTTACATGAAGCTGAAGTAAATAGGACTGTGATAAAGGCTTGTGTCCTGGGCTAACCCACATGAAGAACGAAAAAATGGGGGGGGGGGATCAAACAATAAGCACAACAACATGAACAACAACAATAACACTTTCCTAGATCCTCCCCTATTAAAGAACCTGAGGAGCATCGCAGGCTTAACCAAACTACAGACTTTCCGATTTGACATTTCCTAAGAAACAATAATGATAATGTCACTGGTGTGGCTCCCAAAGTCATGCAACAGAACCCCATATATGTTTAGAAACTCAACTATTCAAAAGTACATATTTCCCATCTCCCTCTATCATCCCTCCAAAAAAGAAAAAGAAAAATGGGCGCGATCGGTCCATTGTGGCCAACTGTCCCATTTTAAGAAAGGAAGAGGGGCACTAATAGTCCAAACAAGAATAGAAAAGTAGCAATTAAAAGAAAAAAAACAGTCAAATTTTTCATCCAGAGTACAACAAAACGGGCTAATCTTATAAGCAAATGTAGCCCTCCATCTTCAAACAGTAGCCTAGGCTAAGTTAAGAATAACAGATGGCTTTGAGTGAAGTGAAAAAAGGCCTTGGCTATATTTATGGTTATAAGACTGTCCGGCATAATTTCACGTGTCTTTTCAAACCGCCTTCGCATCATACACACACTATGATCAAGTCATACAATGGGCAGGGACAATCAAGCCCAAGCGGATGCTGATGCATCAGAGGTATCAGTGCCCCAATGTTCGCGGTAGAATTTCATCGCCTTTCCGGGTGTGTCAAAATGCAACTCTGTGTTGTCAAACCACACTCTGAGGCGGGCAGGGTACACCATTCTGAACTTGACCTTCTTCGCGTAGAGCAGAGCCTTCACTTCTTTGAATGCTGCCTGCTTGCGTCCCAGTTCTGCACTGACATCTTCGTGGAGAAACACTCTGTACTCCATTACTCGCTGACGTCTCTGTGTAATAATCCGATGCTTGTCTTTAAAATTGTGGAATGCAACAATAAAAACTCTTGGCCATAGATGACCGTTCGCCTCAGACTTGGCTGCCCCCAGTCAGTGGGCACGAGCAAGAACGAGGGGGGTCGGGAAGAATTCTTTTCCAAAAACTTCTTCGAAAAAGTGTGTCATAAAAGCAACAGGGTTAGACCCTTCCACCCTCTCAGGAATGCCCATGACTCTTAAATTGAGCCTGCATGAGCGATTTTCTAAATCATCAACTTTCCTTCAACCAGGCATTTTTAGTCTGGATGGCGTTTAGCTTAGCTTCAACCAGGGCAAGCCTCTGTTTGCTTTGGTCGAGAGTAGCTTCAATTCCACTGATCCGTTCTTTGTGTGACTCGTACAGAGATTTCACTTGATTCAGTGTTGAGTTGAGAGGAAACAAAGCTTCGTCTAGCTCCTTCTTTATAACAGCGTGGATAGCCTGAGTGAGCTCTGAAATAAGGCCTGAGCAGAGTTGGTCAAACTGCTCAGCTAGCTCCAAGCTAGGAGCTTGACTAGTCTGGCTGGTCGCAGAAGCACTTTCTTTATCACTTGGTTTTTTGCCACGGAGCTGCTTGTTTAAGGATCGGCTGGTTTGTCGAAAATGACTTAAATTCACTGCATTGACTGGTATCTCTAAAATAAATGGGGTAAACAAGCAAAAATAAAGTAAAAATTCGGGAGCCACTTCACCGCCCACCGCCCCGTGAAACGTCTTTCTGGTCAAGTGGAACAACCCTCTGAAAAATGCTTGGACCTGGAGGGACGTTCAAAGAGGCAGAATCTGAGAATTGCCGGGGTAAGAGAGGGGAAGGAACATGGGCAGAAGACAAGGGATTTCGTAGCACAGCTGTTTAAAGATGTGCTAAATCTGCACGAAAAACCAGTGATAGACCGAGCCCACAGGGCTCTTTGGATGTGCCCGGGGGATAAGGAACCACCATGACATTTGATTTTGAGGATACACTACTGCCATGCCCTTGAGGAAATATGACATAAGGTTACAACCAACAAGAATCTAACATATCAAGGACAATGGATCCAAATCTTTAGAGACTTCCCATCTGCCGCATTTAAACGCCGAGCTGCTTTCACCCTTGCCAGGAATTTGCTTCGAGACAAGCTCGGAGTCAAGTTCGGACTTCTATATCCAGCCAAGCTGTGAGTGACGCACAATGGGACTGAAACTACATTTACAGATCCAGAGGAGGCCCGTCTATATGCCGAACGCCACTTTGGACTGAGAAATAGCTGACTGCTTTCTTATAGAGGCACTCACATAATGAAGAGGGTCCAAATACTTGTGATGGAGACGGAAGGTAATGAATAACACTGAAGTAGGCCTATAGGGAAGAAAAGATAGACCTATAGTTTCATTGTGACATAAAGGGTCATCCAAATTCATTCACAGACGCGTACATGTATATGCGCACGCACATATTATGGGAATGATGTCAAATATTGATTGGTGACACTGACCTAAAAATAAGATCACTAACAGGAGCATATAATATTCTATTTCTCTCCCGTTTGTTGATCTCTGTAGTTGGGGGCAGTTTAATTTTAAATTGCAAAATGATTGCGTTTCTTGTCATTCCTCCTACCAGAATGTTTACATCTACTAGAAAATGATGTTAAATGGAGAACAGAGTAATGTCAGGCCTATATGCTTTCGTTATTGAATAAGGGAAGGCTTTAGGATTAAAATTTCAGTTATTGCTGGTTTGTTCATATGATTTTGGATTTAATACATCTTTTTCAAATTGTAAACTTTATGGAAGATACATAATCTGGTTTTGTTGTGAATTGTACAATGACTGTAGAGCTACTAGTTTGGTAAATAAGAGAATTAGAGATTAAGAGATTATAGTTGGTTGCTTGGTTCAGAGTTAATCTTCTGTTAGGTGTGTGTTTGGAGAGATCAGGCTAGGCACAGTTAATAAAGTTTGATAATGTTATGTTTGTGTATTAGTGTATCATGTACTCAGTGGAAGGATGCAGGAAACTGTCTTGTACTGTCTTTAATCTGCCATTATAATGCAGGATGATACAGGAAAAGAAAGGAAGAGGGAAGATATAATCTTCTGTTTGTGGAATGTAGATGGTATTAATGAGCCAGTAAAAAGGGGCAAGGTGCTCACCCATCTAAAATCACTACAAGCTGACAATTTTCTTACAAGAAACACACCTGAAAAATGATTCACACGGTAAACTCAGGTGTAGGTGGATAAATCAAATATACCACTCCAACTTCTCAGTGAAGGCCAGAGGGGCAGCCATTTTGATTCATAGGAGAGTTCCTTTTAGGCAAACATCCACAACAGTGGACAAGGACAGGAGATATTTTATGGTTATGGGGGAAATACAGTCTACGCCAATGACTTAACTGAATATATATAGGCCACATTGTAATGATCCGGAATTTTTTAGGAAGGTTCTAAGCTTGATACCAGATATTTTTAATACTAATCTAATTATTGGGGGAGATTTTAATTTTGCTTTGGATTCACATTTGGACAGATCTTCCACTCAGAGAGTAGCGTATTCAAATACATGCAATCTTTTGAAAACATACATTGATAATCTGTTTGACGTATGGAGGATCTCAAATGCATCAGGCAGAGAGTATTCCTTCCACTCCCAGGTCCATAATATTTACACTAGAATTGATTATTTTTTAGTAGATGGTAAATTACTGCCATATTCCTATAACGCAAAATACCACCACATTATTATCTCTGATCACTGTCCTCAGAACCGGTCGTGGCATAGGCGGTATAGGCGAATGCTAGGGGGGCTGTCCATAAGGGCACCCCAAATGAGGGGAAAAAATAAAAATGTACTTTTACTATTTTTTACTAATACCATTTTAATATGATTATTTTAAAATATTACAGAAAAGCCCGCAACAACATAACTACATAGCCTATTAAATAATTAAATAGGCCCTATTTTCTGGGTTGCCCTCAGCATCAGTAGCAACTGTCTTGGTATCCTGGTTAGTTGGCCAAATTGCCTAGCTTAGTTGGCCAAACCATTACTCAGAAATTTATCCAACTACCAACTGTAAAGACTGTAGATTTTTGTTCAGCATTTGAAGTTACTTACTAGTTGACGAACTTGCTAAATAGTTTGTCAGCTGTAGACAATGCTTAGCTGGCTAGCTAGGGACTATAGGGACATGTTTTCCATTCCTCTTAGGTACATGAAAGAAGGTCTTTAATTAGCTACTAAATTTTATTGTATGAATGAACACTTTTCAGAGTCTGTGGTCACATATGTGAAATATAGCATTTCTGGATTTTTGACCCTGAAGTGATAGTAAATTACAACCAAAGAAAAGATGGCGGAGCGGCTGGTGTGCTGAATGCGACACTCTCAGCACGTCCCATGTAAATCTACAAAACATGGTTCCCATGGTGATGGAAATCCTGGAGAAGTCATGGAATTCAGTAGATTCATTGAAAGTTTTGGAAAAGTCATTAAGTTTGATTTTGTCATACCAGGGGCTTAGGAGATGTAGGAGATAAAGTATCTTATTGTACATTTTGTAAATGAATAGGAAATATAATTTTGCTTGTCAGACATCATGGTGATAAAATTGTTCTATTTCTACGAGGTGGGCGTACTCTATCGAAAACATCAGTGGCCACAGCCTTCTCTGGATTTGTCTGATGATAAAGTGACTAACAGTAAATGCTAGAAATTTACTACTGTTTAATTGTCATTTAACAATTAGGCCCAACCTGTGAGTAAAGTATACATTTTTGTGTACTTGTAGGTAGTGAAAGATCATGGAAATTTGGTCATTGAAAAGTTTTGAAATCTTGTCAGTAAAAATGGGTGGGAACCCTGTACAAAGTCACTAAACCTAAACCTAAACCTAAACTACATCATACATCAAGCTGGAACACAATGAGATTGAGAAACTGGAGTGTTTTATTGATCGTTATTATATTAAAATGAGTTCTAAAAATGATGCAAAGCGCCTGAGAGAACTATTAAGTTCCAGCAAAACGGACTCTGAAATGACTACGGCGGAAGTCAGAAGACCGCGCGATGTTAGCACCAATGAATGAACAGACGAAGCAGCTAAGAAAGCTGGATCTGCTGCACGATGTCATAAAAGATATTGTGGAATTAAAAGCAGCAGTAGAATACAATAATAAACTTATAGAAGACCGTGAGTACCGTCCTAACAACAACAGAAAAACTCTGATGAAAATAAGCAAATGAAAGTTGAACTTACTGGACTTGGAATTTAGAGGCATGCGAAACAATATGGCTGTAATGGGAGCGAAGGAGGAGGGAAACGAAAATTATACTGCGGCTGAAAACCCGCTGAAACAGTTCATGAAAAACGAAGTAAAGATGTCTGACAATCAGGTAGCGCAAGCTGAAATTGAGATTCAGCGCATAGGATTGGCCGTAAAAAGGATCCCAAGAACCCCAAACCGACAGTAGCGCGATTTCGCCATTTTGGAGAGAAAATGTCAGTGCTTGAGCGTGGAAGGGAACTCAGAGGCACAGACTTTTCTATATAAGAGCAGTTCCCTCCCAAAATCGTGAAAGGGAGACTCGTTCTTTTTCCCATAATGAAAAGGAACAGGGCACAGAAAAATAAAGTGCAACTGACAACAACTGTATATGAAGAACCATCTTTTCTGGGACTACAAGATAACAACGTGCCTGTAAGTAGGTATTTTCCTATACCTTTTGGGATCACACTGTTTTTTCCATAGACAAATTTAGGCGCTGTTTGGTCACTTTGATTTTTTTTTTTTTTATTGATGCGGACACCCCTCCAACTCGCGCGAGACTTGGCTGAGAGACGTGACGAGAATTGGCCACTGACAGCAGTGGAGAGAGAGAGAGAGCGCGGTTGAGAAACAGTTTAGAGAGGAGGACTCTAAATATAAAATTATTGGTTACATTTCTAAATAATAAAGACATTGGGCCCCTTCTAATAATTATATATACATAAATCGGATTTCACCGATGCAAAGATGTTAGAAACGATGCATCCCGAGTTCATCTCAAATTGTATCCGGTGCACACTTTTTTAATCGGGGCAATCGCATCGTGAAATTTTATGCCTGTGCACTGATGCGAATCGGTGAAAATGACCATCCCTAGTGTAAAAGCGTGCTAGGAATATTACAAGGCCCACACGCACACACACACACACACACACTCACTCTGAGACAGCCTTTACTATAAACAGCAATGATACAGAGAAAAGGCATTCACAGTGCATATGCAAGATGGTAACAGCTTTTAGCTTTCTAAACCAACAGGTACAACATCTGCAGCGGTACAGAACTCCATGTTTTACTGAGGCAAAATCACAAGATTCTTAGAGACACAAATCGAATCACTGTGCAATACTCAAATAAAACAAGGCCATACTAATACAATAAACACAGCAGCAGCAGCATATAACAGCAATAATGCAACAGCAGCACAATCATAAATACATAGTCCTACCTTTGAAGATTTTCTTCCTTGTTTTTCTGACAGAGAGGTCCTTAGGCTGGTAAAATCCAATTTGCGCAGAATATTTAGGGATTTTCTTTAGTATATCTTGGCCACGGTATTCTTTCAGCCGTTCTTTGCCGTGCTTTTCGTTTTTGTGCCCCGCCATCATATTTTCTTTCTGAGATTTTGCTGCCATGCTGTCCAGTAGCAGTGATGTATTATTTGAAAACCAATTTGACCTTATGAACCTGGCCACACCTACCCAATCAATTGCTTAATTTTTTAAACGTTTCTAATAAGCCAATAGAGCTCAAGTTTTTTTTTTCCTCTGAAGTAAATTTAAATAATTAACCCTTTCACACGTACGGTCACACTGGTGTGATTTGCCGTTTAGCGTCTATGCTAAAACCGGTGCGATTAGAACACTATCTTGGAAAAATTCTAGCTAATTTTATCTTTGAGGAAACAGTGATTTAACGTTAAAATATAGCAAATGCCAACTGAAAACTATGAGAAGATTAACGCTAATGAAAACATAACAAACCATGTAACACAACATGCGCTACACAGCATAAAAATAAGTTACTGCGAAAGGGTTAAAAATAGTCTGGCCAATCCGGGGCCCTCGCACATGTGGGGCCCCTAGGCTGCAGCCTAGGCCAGACTGTGCATTAATCTGCGCCTGACTGTCTCATTGTGGAACTGTACACATCCTGTCCCCGTACTGTCGCTATGCTTACTTTATGCACTTTTCTATGTCGCTTTGGATAAAAGCATCTGCTAAATAAATAAATGTAAATGTAAATATATGGAGACTTAGAAATCCAAATTTACCCAGATATACTTGGGGGAGACGGAATCAAGCTAGTCATATTGATTACTTCCTAATTTCATTCTCTCTGGTACTGAACGTTAACAAGGCATTAACTGAAGACAAAATGAGATCCGATCACCAGCTCATAGCGCTCCACTTACTACTTGCCGATTTCCCTAGAGGCCAATATTTTGGACTATGGACAATACTTTTTAACCAAAACAAACATTTTTATTGAAGATTTCTTCTCTAATAATAGAGGGTCAGCAGATCCTCTTATTGTGTGGGATACATTTACATGTGCTTTTAGAGGCCACACAATCCAATACTCTTCTTTTAAACAAAAGCAGTTTAGGTCAAAAGAGAAAAAAACTAACAAAGATTGAAAAACTTAGACTAATTATTGATAGCACTGATAATATATCAACAGATGTGTTAGATAAATTAGATGAAAAACAGAATGAACTTGAAGAACTTAATCAAGAAAGATCAAGTAATGCATATTTAAAAAATAAAGCAAAATGGATGAAGAAGGGGGAAAATGTAACCAATTCTGTATCTTCAATACAGAAACACATCTAAAAAGAATATATAGAAACTAATCACAACTAATGGTGAAACTCTTGTGGCCCCAGCTGATACATTAAAAGAAGAAGAAAAATATTTTACAGAAATGTTTTCATTTCAGTCTCCACCACTGCCACTGAATGATGCTCATTGCAAAGACTTTTTCCCAAAAAATCATGTAAAGCTTTCAAATAAACAAAAAGAATCCTGTGAAAGCCTAATTACAGAAGATGAGCTCAGACAGGCAATAAAGTGAGTTCAACCTGGGAAAACACCTGGCCTTGATGGCATCCCAACTGAGGTGTATCAGACTTTTTACGAACCATTACTTACATGTTTTAATTATTCATACAATAAGGGTGTACTGTCTGAGACCCAACAAGGTGGTTTAATTTCGCTATTACTAAAACGAGACCAGTGGCCAATATAAAGACCCAGTCTAAAAAACTGGAGACCTCTTACACTTCAGTGTTGTGATGCTAAAATATTAGCAAAATGTATAGCCCATCGCATTAAAAGTGTCTTTTCAGATATTGTCCACTATGACCAGTCTGGGTTTTTACAAGGTTGAAATATTGGGGACAATATTAGGCAGATACTGGAAATTATAGAGAATTATGAAACATCAAAAAGGCCGGTTTAATTTTTATAGCAGACTTTGAAAAGGCCTTTGATAAAGTTCGTCTGGGTTTTATTTATAAATGCATGGATTAATTCAACTTTGGCAAATCTGTAATAAAATGGGTTAATGTTATGTATAGCAACCTCACATGTAAAATTATAAATAATGGTCATATTTCATGTAATATTTCATTATCAAGAGGGGTAAAACAAGTTTGTCCTTTATCGCCGTATCTGTTTATAATGGCAGTTGAAATACTTGCTTTAAAGATAAGGTCAAATAATAAAATCAAAGGTTTAGAATTCCACGGACTACATACAAAGGTTTCAATGTATGCTGATGATACCAGTTTCCAGTTGACCCCCAGTGTTCTTCTTTGCAAAGTCTAAAACAAGACCTTGATTATTTCTCCAGTTTGTCAGGTTTGAAGCCAAATTATGACAAATGTCTTTGACAAATACAGCATTCACCTTACCATGTAGTTTACCCATAAAATGAAAGGATGGATCAGTTGATATACTTGGTATTCACATTCCTCAAAATACAAATAATCTCTTAGAAGTTAATTTCAATAATAAACTCATAAAACATACAAAATTCTGCAGCCATGGAGAGGGAAATATTTGACAATTTATGGCAAGATCACCTTGATTAATTCCTTAGTCATATCTCAATTTCCATATTTGTTTATGAATCATTCTTCAAACTATATGAGCAAAAAAATCTTCAGATATATATGGAATGGTAAACTGGATGAAGATAAACATATGTATTTCTACAATGAATATGGATCAAGTGGCCTTGAACCTCTCACTTAAAGCCTCTTTGGTTCCAGAACTTTTTTAAACTCAAAATGGCTTTCCAGGAGACTATTATAGAATGTCCACCCAATGTTCAAAAAGGGACTACTTCCCTTTCTACAGATAAAACACCCCCAGCTCTCACAGCTGATCAATGAGTGGATCGCATAGATTGATTAATTTATTCCTTTCCTTATTGTTATTTTGGTCTTTAAATGTATGTTTTTGTTTTATTTTGTACATGTGTATATGTGTGTATGTATGTGTGCATATATATATACTATATGGACAAAAGTATTTGGACACTTGACCATTACACCAACAGGGACTGTAATGACATTGTATTCAAGTACATATACTTTAATATGGAGTTGGTCCCCCTTTTGCAGCTATAACAGCTTCCACTCTTCTTGGAAGGCTTTCCACAAGATTGTGGAGTGTTTCTGTGGGAATTTGTGCCCATTCATTCTGTAGAGCATTTATGAGGTCAGGCACTGATGTTGGACGAGAAGGCCTGGCTCGCAATCTCCGCTCCAGTTCATCCCAAAGGTGCTCAATGGGGTTGAGGTCAGGGCTCTGTGCAGTCAAGTTCTTCCACACCGAACGCATCAAACCATGTCTTTATAGTCATTTAGACCTCCACTAATGTCTTTCCTCTAATGAGCACCCACTTCACTGGTTGACTGTATAATTTGCAGTGTGAAAGACTGTAGTGATGAGACAAGCCTAACTGCCAGTTCCAAATATATGTTTTATTTTTAAATTTAAGCCATCATGTAGCCCATTTATGTGCACCTGCTTGTGGGATCATATTGATTTTCAAGTTGAATGTAATTACCTTAAAATGGCAGACAGGTGGTGGACAATTTGATTAGAATCACTGTACTTTTACCACATTAGCCTGCAGTCTGATGCCAGCACTGAACCACTGTAATCACAAAAACAGCACTTGAATCAATTCTGTTATTAATGCCTAAAAAACTAGAAGGTGAGTACATATATGATGTAATGCTTAAAGTGTATTTAAATGTATTTTTATACATATAGTAATATGATTGGATATATCCCTTTGAACAAGAATTTAACATAGGAATCTGAAAGGGGAAATTATCCCACATGGGCCTTCTACACGCAAATTTTCCTCTTGTGCAATAATATGGACAATATATGGATAATATGGACATGTACACTGCACTTTAATACAGTACAATGTTATACAATAACACGGGCATGTGCAATAACAACATACTGTAAATATCGGTTTCACACGTAACAGTTAGGAGTACTTTTTACTACTATTACTATTTATTTATGTTCCATACTACTCTTCATATTCTATACATCACACATCTTGGATTTTTTGTATTTATTCTTGTTGTTTTTAATTCTTATTATATGTTGTCACAGCACTGACACCAGGGAGCAACTGTAATTTCGTTTTCCTGAACAATGACAATTAAGCCTTATTATGTTTTACATAGTGAAGACCAATCCTCATGATTCATTACATATCCTTATTACAAAGTTATACCAATTTACATGTAATGTAGGTGATTCGCCATTTACATGTACTGTGCAGAAGCAAGGTTGCACGGAGGTTAATTTCTATTAGATTTTCACAGATAAACATGTCTTTTTTACACAGACTATAACTAATGAATTTCTTAGTGGTGAATTATTTCTGCAGGTGTTCTTCACCAGTACAAGTTACCTGACAGTGATAACTTATATCATACCAAAATATCATTTCATTTTTTATTTTAAAGTAAATGATATATGAGATATATGAAAGACTGTAATTGTCACAATATGTTGTAAGGTTCATGAAACATGTTAGCAGATTAATTTCTAATTAGAGTCCTAATGTAAACTGAAGCAAAGATGTGGCTCAGTGCGTAGAACAAAGACCAGTTTGAGTTCTCAAACATGACAAACAGAATATAATACTAGCAGACAATTCTCAGTCATCTTGAATAAGAAACTTCATTATCTGCGTGCACCATGTTTTATTAATCACCTTGAAAGACAGCACATGCCAAGAACGATCCAACACTGTTAAAAACATCTCCTTATGAATAATTTAAATACAAAGGACTCATTTCTTTGTCTGCACTATTACCATGAATGTGGGAGGTATATTACTCTCAGCTGACGGTTTTGTAATTGGTACCAGGAGACCTGCCATATCAGTGGGTGGGAAAACAAATGCAGACTGAAATGAAGCATGATTCAATTTGGCGCCTGGGCCTGTGTGAGATTTCACATGTGAAAGTTGAAGGCTCCATTAAATAAATCAAAATGATATCAATCATAGGACAATTCAGTAATGTACATGAATGTCCATTTCCTACACTTAATCCTAAACAGGATACAACCTGAGACACCACAGGCCAGAGAGCATCACCACTCACAAGGCACGCTTCCACAACAGCCTTTTTCCAGCCATTGTCAGAATGATTGCTAAGGACATTAAGGCAGGAAGGAAATACCACTCCCTCCACCTTACTCACACCATGGATACTTAACACCTCACAACACTCTTGCACCTTACCAACTGGGTTTTAGTACTCAACTACCTCACCCCTCACAGAGTCTTCCCCAGTCCATTGGTTTGTCTTGGTTTGTGCAATATTTTCAATTCAATAGTGCAATAATTTACTGTGCAATAATTCATAGTGTGTATTTGTATATAGTGTGTACAGTGTGTATGTATTCATAGTGTGTATTTATTATACAGGTGTTTTCATTACTTATTTCTTATGCTGCTCTTTTTAATTGCCCTTCTTTATCTGTTTTTTTTTTTTAATAAAAAGCTGACTCAGTGAGCTATGCACAAAAATTCCAATGCACCTGTACTGTCCTGTACCTGTGGAAATGGCAATAAAATCTCTTGAATATTGAATCTCTTGAGAAAATCAGAGCCAGCAAGAAATAGGTAGAGCATAATCCTATGCTCTTAAAATATATTTTTGTCAGCAATGCATACATTTAATAAACAATAAATATGGATCAGTGGAAACTGCAGAAAAGTATGATGCTTAATCAGTGACACACTTTCACTGGTCAATAACTCAGCTTATTCAATAACTGTACATCTTTATTTTTTGGCTCACAGGTTGTCCAAAATCATATTTCACACATAAAGCCTAAACTTTTAAACTTTTAAAACCTTTGTTAGATGAAAGTATTAATTGTTCAAAACTGATTTCTGTCAAACAATTTATGTTGACATACACTTTTGGCAGGTGTAGTGTTTTCTGGGTTTGAATTATAATGTAATGCAATGTAATTTTGTTGTCCTGAATAATGACAATAAAGCTCTCATATCTTATCTTGTCTTATCTAATAATGATAGTAATAACAGCAATAATAATAATAATAATTTCAAAATAAATAAATAGTTGTTATAATAGGCCTACTTAGTTGTTGTAATATTTAAAAATAAATAAATAGTTGTTATTAGGTTTCAAATACTGTAGCACAACATAGTTCCACAACATAAAGGTGAACTATTACTATCCAGAGGTTAAACTACATCAAACATATAATATAACATGAGTTATGTCCTTATACTATCAGTGATCTATGGTTCACCTCACACACTCATTGCACAGCCAATGATGTGCAAGCCTGCTCCACATCACTGTAGAACGAGCTATTTAGCAATATCTTCTGGTCACAAATGAACAGTTTTTCTTAGTTACATAGAAAGACTTACTGGACCCTGTGGGCCCTGTTGTTCAGAGAGCCCACTTACTGCAAGTTCCCAGGGAACACTTTGAATGAACAGGACTCTGTCTGGACACAGACAGCAGAAATGCAAATGACACTATTTGATGAGTCTAGTCAGATCCTTGCTATCAGTGCTGACTTTGGCTGAGCAAGCATGAAGAGAATGCTGAAGGTGTGAGATTCAATGGGGGAAATAACCAGGCAACTGAGGAAGCTCAAATATGGTTTCATGGAGCAGTCCCATTCTGATAGCTGTGTACTCTGCAAATCCACAACTATTTATTATTTATTTTCTTGGCAGACACACTCATCACTATAAAGTGTCCGTACAGATGGATATTACTGGAGCAGTTCAGCTGAAGTGCCCTCTGTTCACAGCCAACTTACAAGTCAAGTTTTTTGATAATGACTCCATACTGCTGCATTTAGATGTCAACAATAAATGCCAATGATACATATACATCCGTTGAAATTCCTAAGTGTCTATTGCAACAGTAACACTCTCATAAGAAGCCTACTACAATCTTATAACAAACTCACTAAGATGTAGTTAGTGTTAGGTAGCTGACAGAGAAGGCATTCTCTAAGAGTGATTTCTGATCACAATGATACATTGTAGATTATTGAACTTAATATTTTGGGTGTGCTGCAATTCCTGTTTTGGATGGATACCATCACACAGATCCCCTCTTTGGTCTTCAGCTACTGTACATTTTTCTTGAAATGTGTCATTTGTGTCATTGAGTTTTGTGCCTGAAGACTTCATCATGCCTCATATAACAATACCTATTTCAGTAGTGAACTGATTCTAAGTTCTGCATTACTCTCTATGCCCTATTTGAAATGATCCTCTCATGATCCAGTGACTGACAAGTAGTCACTCTTTATTGTATCTTGACTACACCACTGAAATCCCTGATTTAAATGTCTTAAGGTGTATTATTGTTCTAACTTTAGAATTGCTTTTAGCTTTTCAGAGACAAGAAGACCTAGGTCAGGAACAGTACCACACATCTAAAAAGGACATGCTATACTCATTTTAAACACTGACTTAATTGAGTAAACAAAATAAGCCAACTGCATTTCAAGTGACACGGTGACACGGTGGTTTTTCAAATTCTTCTTTAACAAAGTGGTATAGCAGCAGTATTTCTGCTTTATTATTTCTACAGTTATTCAATCTCCTAGGTCTCACCTTATTAAATGAAATACAGTTATAATATCACACCTTGTAATGCAGCAGTAATCTAGACTTCCCCTCCCAATGGAACCTCAGGTATCTGTAAGCTTGTAGAATTTCTCAACAAGACCCCGTGGATAAATATAAACATTTTTTCCTCTTTATAAGACCTTTGTTCATTGTCTCAGCACTGAGGCCTTAATGGGAACCAAAAAAAGGAGATTGAACCAGGGTTTAACATCCAATAAACTACTGCTAGGGGATAGTCATGGTCACATTTTTATCCATCCATAGATCATATTTCTAACAGCATTCTTCCATATTTATGTAGTCCCCTGACCACCCAGAGATCCTTTGACAAGGTGATTTGTGGGAAATACATAACTGTGACTTGCCAAAATACAATACCACTTTTATTACCATTTTTTTGCATTTGATGCATCAATGGATTCATGTATTGCCATAAACATACGTACTGGTAACAATGGAAGCTAATCAAAGTGATCATACAGCAAAACCCCTTAATTCATCAATGTTCTTTGTTTTACAGTTTTACAGTTAGTTGAACAAAACATACAAATTTCATATGGTAAAATCAAAGTCATCTTGTTTCAAACTCACACTCCACGAGGAATATCATAATTTAGGATAGATACAGACAAACAATATCTTCAACATTTGGTTCATTTTGATTCTGTGATTTATGTCAACCCTGCTGTCATAAAATATTAGTGTCTGCTAAATAAATGTGTGTACGAAGGCATTTCAGTATGTTCAGATTGTTGAATCACTTTAGAATAATACACATTATCATAATTTTGATATAGGATATCACATAAAAGATCTAAAAACACTTTACAGTGAAAGGGTTGATTTTAACTACTATCAATGTGTAGTGACTATGTGGGTGATGCACAGCACAGCACTTTGCACCGAATGCTCACTGCACATCAGTTACGGTAAAGAGGGAGAGATTTATTAAATCTGGCTCCCCTACTCATTGCAATAATTTCCATGGGATAAATAGTGAGTAAGAACCTAAATTTAGCTTCTCATTCAAGGGATGGAAGACTTCAGCTATCTCCCAACATGACAGACAGCTGTGGATTATCATATCCACTGTCTTGCCTTCAGTTAAATCTATGGAAAAAATGTCATAAAAGACCCCCAGTAATCACTGCAGCATTTCATCTTTTTGTTAGCTCAGCAGCTAACAAAAACCTCTTCTAATAATAAAGCTACACTGATTACAGCTGCACTGCTGTGACAACATCACTGGGCAGTGCTGGGAAAGTAAGACATTGGTCATCTCAGACCTGGTGAATGGAAAACTGGGTGTTTATGGAGGTATTAATGAATGAATGGCTTTGAGTGTTGGTGTGACTGAGAAACTCACCAGCAGTGATCGGGGCAGGCAATGGTTATGAATGTAAGTTGAGCTTAAGACATGGCATGTCCCCTTGGTTTGATAAATTGGTTATTTTACTGCCTCCAGCTCACATGTCCTTGTAACTCAGTGGGGTTTTACTGTGGGGAAAATTGCTTCTCCAACAGCTTTTATTGCAATTCAGGCCACATCTGCATGGCTGTGCATGCCTGATTATACTGTTAAGACAACGTGATTGATCAGATTGTGGCTGCCAGATGAAGGAACACATAACAAAGTGAACTGTCCTGTTTCATTGAGAAACAATATGGGCAGAGATGGGCTGAAGTGACCATGTCTTTTATTCTCTTGACTAATGCATCCTTGAGGCTGGATTTATTGCACTGTGTTGTTACCAGACTAGTGAAAAAGTAGCCTTTTTGCACGCTGAATACAGTTCACATTATTCTATGGGGAGCATGAGAAACACAACACCGTGAAGACATTCACACGTATTATTATCCTACTTCTAAGAGCATAGTAATGTATCAAATTGTGCTGAAGAATTACTGCATTCTACTCTAATCAATTTGTATGCCTCTGTGCTTTTGTTTGTGTATTAATGGTGTCCCTGAGGACTATGATAATGCCTAATAGTGGATCTGTGCCAGCACACTGCTATTATGCACCTTTCTGTTGTGATGCTGTGGTTTTTGGTCTCACTCCTGCATAGTGGCTTATTTAGAAACAGATTGGACAGTAACTTCAGTTTCTTTTGCTAGTTTTTACTTTTGTACCATGTTTATGGCAGCTATGTCGACACTGCATTGTTCATTACTTAAAAAAAAAAATTCCAGGGTCATGAGAGAAAGCGAGGGGAGCATTATATTAGTAATAACATGAAAAGGGGGGGGGGGGGGGGGAACCACAATTATCTCTATTTTTGCTTTCTGATGGATTACATTGAGGATAACAACAAACACCAGCCAAACCTAGAATCACAACAGTCATCACTATGGATGGAACATAACTGTACTTAATGAGGCACACAGTAATTACTACAAAAATAATAGTGGGACAAAAAAGAATTTAATTCAGTCATAACAGCACAAAATTAATTGGCAGGAATACAAACCAAAAGGAAACAGTTCAGCCTGTTCCACTTCATAAATTATTATTTCAGCATTTACAGCCATTACACACAATTCACACACGTATAAATAATGCAAAATGATAAATTGGTGTAATGGTATGGTATGACTTAACATGGCTGAATGACTGATACATGGAAAGAATTGCATCTAACATTTACAGTAAACAAAAACCAATCCCATAATTGTGAACTGCAGCTATAAGCACTGTGATGAGATAACAATGACAGAATCAACTTTGTATTATTATAGCACACTAACTAACTAGACTAGTTTGATAACTAGAATCCTATATGAGATGATTCTTAAAAGTACTTTTTTTATCAGTGGTCCATTACCTAGTCTGTGAATGACAATAATAAACAATGTAATGCTCTACATTTTCGTACGAATGAAAAAAATGCCACAGACAGTACACTGTAACTGTGAAATTACAGTAAAATACTGGCAGCTGTGGTCACTAGTATTTTACTGTATTTTTACAGTGTCACTACCATAATTTATTTCAACAGTTCACTACTGTAAAATTTATTACAGTACTTTACAGTAGAATATGAGGTGTACCGTTTAATACTGTATCTAGACTTCACAGTAATATACCGTACACACATTTGACAGTAACAGATAATAACACCTAACAGTTTCTAACCGTAGTTTACTGTAAACTACTTTACTACTATACTACTATACTATACTACTATACTTTCTTTGTATTAAAATTTATAAAAACTACTGTGAATTGCAGACATATACTGTAAACAACAATGTGTCTTTAATCTCTGGACAAGCCCAAGATCAGGGAACGTAACTCACAGAATGTTGCATGAAATTACAACTGATTGTAAAAGAAGTATCACCTGAATGTCATTTTAGTTCAAAAGAATAAATCCTTTGAATACAAATTACATTTTAGTAGAATGTACCTTTTTTAAAGTGACATTTACCTAACAAAATCTGAATGGCTGACACTGAATTAAGAAATAGGTTGAGTAAATGACATTCCTGTATAAGTTCAGCAACAAAGTACAAGCAAAGCTGTGTCTGGCTATTTCCCTTAACTGATCACTTTTTAATGGATCCATTATCTCATCAGTCCACGTACAGTTTGCTGTTTGCTGTTATGTCAGCAGCCATGTAAGTTCCTGGTATGAAAAAATTATCAAAATTTCATTCTTTCGGGCATCAGAAATGGAAAAAGACGTGTTTTCCAGTATTTTCTTGTAATGGATGATCTGATAAACAAGAAAAAAAAGTCTTACTCAATTATTCAGTCTTATTCAATGTCTGTTGCTGTGGCAAACTCCTATTAAGCATAGACAATGGTATTCAACATTAGAAAAGCAGTGTGCATATAATCATAATAGAAAAAAGTTATAATAATTACTTTTGCAATTAGCTTACATCAGCATTGAGTATCAGTCCCTCAGGTGACTCAGTGAAGTGGGCCATCAAGAGCTGAATGACATACTGGGTCAACATAATTGAAGCTGTTTTTAACAACAGTTTTTCTCCTGTGATCTGTTTGGAGTGTCTAAGTATTACAAGCCCTTAAAAGATCGTCACATTTTAAGGTATCAATCACAGTGCCTATAGCTGCTTCTGGAAGCCCCAGAGAGACTAGCTTTTCTTTAAGATTGAAAAGCAGATGTGACTGACTTATGGCATGTATTTCTTGATAGTCTTCAATGATAGTTTGAATAGTAGAGAATGGAGGGAGCAGTTTTGCTTGTAATTTCAAATAAAACAAAGCTAAGTTTCTCAAAAATTGGCCTTTGTCTGCATCTTCTGGGAAAATCTCTTGTTCACAACTGAATTGACTGGGAGCATCTGGCTCTGCCTCACGATACTCATCATGACTTTCATAGGAGCTGTGTGGATTTGCTAAGGCTACAACTAAGGCCATCAGACTTCCTTCAGAAGAATCTTTATGCCTTCTTGACATATGTGATGTAAATGTAGACTTAACTGTAAAGCTCTGCTTGCATTGGTGGAAAGGGCATGGAACAGATTTTCCATCTTTGATATGAGTTCAGATGGGAGAAAAGACTGTTTATCCTCACACTTAGCACTAGGGAAGTCAACATGACATGTTAAATCGGTTGCACTTCCTACATCAGTCTTATGCGTGTCTTTATGCCGATAAATGTGACACTTAAAGGCTGAAAACTTACAAAACGCTCTACTGCATCCAAGAAAACCACTCTTGAACAACACATTAGGCATATAATTATGACTACGCATGTGCCTCACATATGCCAATATATTGCTGCAGCTCTTGGAATAAATGTTGCGCGTTATCATTTTTGTATGTTCATTGCAAGCAGTACAAAGCAAATTCTCACTTGTCTAACACCAGTGACCAACATTTTATTCTTTATGACAGGGTAAATGAACATTCACATGTCTACAATATAAAACAGAGGCAGATAACTGGCTGCATATTGTATCAAGTACAAAAAACACTTTACCTTTCATGAAGTCCGGATTCACTGACTGAAATGGGTCCTTACTCACATGCAAGGCTGAAACAAAATAAAATGCCAGCAGTTACTTTAATAGCCAACTATCAAAGGAAAAAAACACCCTCACTTCTGCAGAAAAATACACTTTTAATTTGTTAATATTAGGCAGGTCTTATATTAGTGTTAACTGACTAAAGTGTAGATGTGGCCCCCTATAAAAGCAATCAAACAAAAATGTTTAAACTAGACCTCCAACAGGTGTACCAGCCCTCATACGAAAATAATGTTTACAGTATTTGAACTTCCAACTGCTGAAGACTATCTAAAAATGCACTCTTGTGCACTGCCAGATGCTTGCTAATTAATGCTAACTTACTAGGAAGTTAGCATAAATTATATCTCACAAATTGGGTAACCAGATTCACAAATGTAATTTTAATTTCTCAGTATGATGTTACTGACCTTTTTGGTGTTTTCAAGAAAGGAGGATGAATGATGATTGAAAGTCAATTGTTGCATGTGGCTCACTGCTCTACTACTGCAAAAAAGAAAATATTGCATTGTATTGTCAAATTTTACGGTAGCCTGCTGTTAACGGTCAATTGTTTTTGGCTCCAAAAAAGCACCAGACTTTACATAATTTTATTGTATTTTGGAAAAACAGTAAATTACTGTTAGAATTTGGCTGTATTTTTACAGCAATTTATTAGTGTAGCAATACTGTCAGTGGTCATAATCAGACAGGAATTATACAAATATGTTATATTGCAAGAATAATGACCCTATAGTTTTCTGTATATTTATCTGTGTCTATAATAATTTTAAAACGATACCATTACATCAATATGAACCACTCACTTGAAAGCACTAATGTTGAGAACTCATTCTGTGGCTGGGATTTCACAGCTGAACCTTGTTGAGGGGCTGTTGTTGCCTAACTAACTTAATAGATTTGTTTTTCTTCCAGGAGCTTGTGCAAACATCCATTGAAGAGAATGAAGAATATTGCTCAAGCAAATACCCCAAGAGCCATTAATGTGCTGAATTTGCAGCCAGAGTATAATTTGCTTCATTTCATGCATCAGAATGAAGCATATAAGTATAGAAACTTGTTTATAAATCCTTGATTCAAGGAAATAAAAGGTATCGGGAATAATAACAATAGGTGTAAAATATTGATGAGTAAACTATGCATTTGGAGAAGTGTGCTGTCTAGCCTCCCCTTACCAAACAGACACAATCTCCTGCAGTGATTCACTTTCATAAGGAAATAAAACAAACAATGACTTTTTAATGGCAAAGCTGTGGCACCAACTACATTTTCATTACCTGGTGAGAAATAAAAGAGGCCTGTGGGTTAGAGCTGGACAGACTGGGAGATCCTGGTGACTTCGAAAAGAATACAAAGCATTATTTTTGCAGAGGGTGCCACTGTCTGTGTTGTCTGGCCTGGAGTTGGTGGTTGTGGATAGCTTTGGCTGAAAGAACATCATTGACACTAGAATGCTTCTTGTTTCTATGCTCATCTTACAAACAAGTATTTGCACAATAATTACATTTTTCTGTACAGTTTTGGCAGTAGTAAAATGTAAAATATGTCCATTTTATTCATGCACATTTCAGTGAAATCATTGTTTAGTTTATCAAGGTTACTGTAGTAAGGTTACTGTACCTGAAGGCCACTGTGCATGTGTGTGTATGTACACACACTTACATTGACCATTTGAACAGATTTCCTTCCGGCCTGGATTTATTTAGATGGTCACATACACGTTATACCCTCTCTTTAAGAATGATGGGTTAGTTCAGGTTTTGTGTGTTAGTAGCAACAGAGAGGTGGCAGAACGGGGTCAAGCACTCTACTCCTGGCATGTACAGTATAGAAGATGTCTCAAATACTCTGTTTAATCCATGGATCCATGTGAGGCTGCCCATATAACAGCACCATATGGGTCTTGAGGCAGTACTAGTTAGAAAGTATCCTGAAAGCAGAGATTACATCTAGTCAACAAACAATAGTATTACAATGAATGCACACTTTTTAGATTAGACTCCTTTCAGTTTAACATGGGATGTTAGAGGTATTACTGAAAGACATTACACCTTATAACAAGTAACCAGCCAACCCTTCACCATATTTCTAGCTAGCTGTTGAAACACAGTTAAAACTTGTAATACAGCTTGCAAGGATAGTCCCTGATCTTGTTTGCTGGCTGTAGGCTATGGAAGAGGGCTAGAGGTTGTCTCTGTTGTGCCTGTCATGGCTTTGAGAGTCTACATGGAAAGGAAAGTTTGTTATAAGCATACAGACCAGCTGTTTGTCACTTTCACAGTACAAGGTCACTTTCCTAGGATCATCACAAACTGCAGGGCAATCAATGGTCAATGCATTTTAGAGTAATACCGATTTCAACAAATCAAAAAATGATGCTGCCACCGCCTACTTCAAAGTGTTGAGGCTACTTCAAGAAGCTTGGACACTGTTATGGAAAAATATTACAGTTCCCTAAAATGTATGGGCTTTGTTCAACCACCTTACATACCCCAATTTCAGTCTTTCAGGTTGACTTGAACAGACAGCTTCCCATCTCTTGTAGTGGCTATAAGTGTTCTTCTACTAAGGCAAACCTCTTCCGCAGAAACTGGCACCATAGCTTTTTAGAGGTGATCAGGCACAGCGCCTAGCCGTTCTCGTACTCCAAGGGACTTGTACACTTGTATATAATTAATTATTTAGGGCAGTTTTCCTTTATTTGGTGCTGCATGTAATTCCTTGTGATGTGATGAGACTTGTACCCTCTCCTCCCAACATATTTTACAGGTGGATCCCATTACATACAGTAGACATAAATTGGGCATGAATAACTGATATAGTGCAATCTTAGTTCTTTAAGCAAGAGACTCTTGCCATCTAGGGATTGAATGTGAATGACATCTTTGATGAGCCAAGACATCTTTGATGAGCCTGAGAAATTACCAAAGGAATCCACTGACACATTTAAAATTATTAAGAGTATGAGATCACAAAAACCTGAACAGAAATGTTATGATTTTCCTGTTCAAACAAATGGACTCATTGTCATCAATTGGGCATTAATCTGGGTGACATTAGGAACTGATAAAAAGAATTGACAGTTGTGGCTACACAGACTTTTTTCCTCGCGAGAGAGGAATGAGGAAAAAAAAAATTAGCTTCACTCTATTGCTGTCTCCTCACTATGCCTCTCTTTGTTAGAAGGGAATTTCATGGCCAGAAGCTTTGCTTCTCAAAAAAGCATACCTTATGTTCTGAAACATTCCTCATCAATATGCAGGAGCCATCATAATTATAATCCTAATCATTGCTGTTAAATTTGTCCTTATTGAATGAGCCCCCTAGCAAGCCCTATACTATATGAAATGTTTGGCTTTTTTACCCCAACTTCTTTCTCCCAAACGAAAATGTGGTACTGAGGTGAATTAGGCCCCCAAAATTCCAGCAAAGGCACACATGAGACCATTAAAAAGGATAAAAATGATGGAATCATTAACTTCTCTTATCATGAATAAAAATAACCTGTGAAGTATGTCTTATTGGTATCATTGTACTGTACATGCAGTGCTATTTTTGAGTTGCCAAGCAGCAGCACACTGAAACAAGCTAACAAGATTCATTGAGAACATCTTACTGCGGTTTCTGATCCTTCTTTAATTTTTTTCAGGGAAATAAATATATGAATCATTCAGTGCATCTGTCTAACACAAGCACTGGAGTCTGCCATTGTGCATTTTTAATGTACTCAGCTAACCTCCATTAGAAATTAGAATTCTTTACTTAATCCAAATTCATCCTGGATAATGTATTCATGAGTAACCTCCATCAGTTTCAGCCTCACTTCTCATTACTGTGGTTGTGTGCCAATAGATTTAAATTGATATGCACAGTATCATGCAAGTGAATGCACATCTTGTATTGACATACTTCTGACACATAACACAATTATACATATACACTTATATAATACGTATGGGCCCTATAAGTATTATGTTACATAATCTTTCACGTGTGAATAGCAGCAACGTTTCTACACCATGTCAGGGGGCATATTTACCTACAGTAGGCTGACAAACTGTGCCAGATGACCTTCTCAAGAATTGTGTATGTATATCTGTGCATGTTGGAGAGACACTCAACTCAACTTTCACTCAACATGCTGTGCTCCAGTTGTAACTGGGCATTGACCACATGTATGGAAGTTAGAAGCTAGACTGCTCCCTCAGTTTAGTATATCAAGTATCAGACTTCGGTGTCAAACTTGGTTGTTTTTTTTCTCAGGGTGACCTACTTTGCTATGATCTCACAAGACAGGAATAAACAGGACTCCAATTTATCCCAGTAAGTGATCCTTAGAGTTTCTGATTGTCTGAAAGGAATTTTTGGACAGGGGTTATAGCAGGAGAATGCATGACAAAAGAGCATGAAAATTATTGTCTGGAGGTTGGCATGTTTTTAGTAGTAAATTTCTGAGGTGAATAGATTCAGTCTCACAACACAATCCTCTCATGGCACTCGCACTGTTTGAGTTAGAGGAAGTGGTGGACTTAGTTTCAAATCCCTTTCCAATCACCATTGGGCACTTTCCTGCAAAACCCATTCCATGTGGTATTATTTTTCAAAATTATTTAGGACTATACAATAAAACACTTCCCAGAAAGTTTCTTTTGGTTAACTTCCATGTTCCATGGGATTGCAGTTTTGGGACCATGGGACGTTGGATTAACACAGCAGAGTGCCCCTCTCACTGCATTGACACATTGCAGTTCCTTGGTCCAGAGACTGATCAATTCTCAGCCACTAGCACTACTTCCAATGGAAGTAATATCCCTTGAGGCCTTTCATCCACACAGTAGGCCAGCCCCCTTAGCTTTAGCTGTCAGGCAGGAGTGAAGTACAGAGTGGTATGACTTTTGAGGTGACAGTCCTCATATATATATATATATATATATGAGCATGATATATGATATATATATGATATATGATATGATATATGTTGCTCTACATATTAACAGTGTAGAGCAACAAATTACCTCCTTGGTGTTCCAAGCCTCAAACAGGGTCATTTTAAGGGGAATCAATTTCAACTGCAAAAAAAGCAATCATTTTCATTCATTTAACTACATTGCTTCCCAGCACAATCTCTCACCTGATAAAAAAACAAAAACAAGATTTTGTAATTGACACACAGGCTCCTTGTCCATCATTCAGAATAGATGCAAGACTTTAGATGTATGTTGAAGTGCTGGTGTCGTGACACCCATGTACTCTTTAGAACATAACCACTGCATGCTGACTGAATACAGAGAAATCAACCATAACATCAACCTACACAGTGTTGAGGTGTAACCTCAGGGTCAGTTGTGATTAAACACCCACAGATGCCAATTGATTCATCCATTCATGCCTTCTCATCATCATAATAATTATTGTTAGAATAAGTGTTAGAATTCTAACCTGACAGAGGGCCCTAGCCTGGGTCTCTACAAATGCTCAGATCCGTTTCTGACTGTCTTGGATTGGCTTGTAACCTAAAGGGCCATAGGTGTTTTGTACAATAATGTAAAACAACGTGAAATGGATATGAAGTGGAGGAGAGAGCTCCATCATTGTGATAGCTGCCACTAGAGCACAAATAAAGACGAGCTTAGAATACTCATCTGCTGAATGGATTAGGTCAGTGATTTTCAATCCTGGTTCTGGGGACTCCTGTATGCTGGTTTTCATTCCTGCTGAGGTCTCAATTATTAGGTTTGATTTAGCTAACGCTGCTCTCTATCTGAAAACAACACATGCAGTATATCATTTTTATCTTTATGTAAATTCTTTGTGAATATAATATAAAATGCAAATGCTAATATGAAAAAATGAAATGCTTATTTGACATATTTTTGTGCAAATCTGCCCCTTGAACACCTTTTTCATACAGCTGTTCCAATTAAATGTAATTAGTTCAATTTCTTGTTCTAAGTTCCACTGGACAGCTAATTACTCTCAATCAGTTAAGGTGAACTTGTTTATATTATTAATGTGTTTAAGGACCAAAATGAGTAGAAATAACATTCTCACATGTATGATTCTGTTAGAGCACATTTCCAAGAAGTCATAGCTATAAGAGACAACTGGCAGTAGAAACTTAAATGAAGTCAAATGGAGATCTGCTCATTTAAATTTAATAGATAAATCAAACCTAATAAATTGTGAGCTCATCTGGCATGAAAACCAGCATACACAGTGGATCACCAGGACCAGGACTGGAAATTATGGAGCAGACATATTCACCTCTGGCAGTTTATCAAAAGGTCTGCCACAATGGAAGATATAATTCTCAGGGAACCTCTATTTATGCAAAAATCCATTGCCTTTGATAAATGAACAAGTTTATTATATATATTTATTGTATTAGTTTATTGTATATAACACTTCGACTAAAATATATAAAATGAGGTGACAATGAAGGAGTACACTTTAATCTTTATTTTCATTTAATTTCAATCTGTTCATTGAGTGTGTTGTTTTCCTGTGGTCGTGACCAGAGTACAGCATGAAAATAATGGTAAAACTGTTAACTGTATCTTACACAAACTAATCAATTTCTCAATTAAATGACAGATACAATTCTCTGAAAGGCAGAGAAAACTTGTGTCATTAATTCCATACAGACCAGTGGTGCAGTGGAGTCCAGCTCCATCTCAAGCAATTGCTTTAATTTTTTACATCACATGCATCCTATATAATATTATGTATTCTCTCCCTTGATGCATTAACGGAATTAAAAAAAAAGCAACTGTTTGTCTTATAAGGCAGCTTATGATAACACATTCAGAATATAATATTTAATGTTATATTTAAATTAAACATCAATTGCAATGTGTAACAGTGTCCACTACCTTTGAGAAAAATTCTTAATGGATTTTTGTACAATGGTGTCATTAGATCAGGTGGCAACAGATCACCTTCTAAAGAAGAGAATGACAAAATTGAATATAGTGCATCATTAAGAACGGCTAAATATAAACTCAGATTTCTGGAAGGAGTGTGTCAAAGGAAATTGAAGTCTTCTCCACTTATATTTTTTGTTGCATTTCTCTACATGTTGTGCAGCATGTCACAGTCCAAGCTTTACCCCATTTAGTAATGTTAATCTGTAGTTGAGGTAATTTCGCAACTAATGCACAAAATGAATTTCAGTTATTATACAAAACATCAATATTGTGTACCTCTTTTTCAACCAATAAACATAGACATAACACCATCACACAATTTAAGAATTAATAGCAGCTAAAATCAACATATGTTCTTCTTACAGCTGATGTCCTGTGTTACAATACAACTGTCTTCAAACATTACAGGTCAACCTGCTCTTTTCAGTTTTTATTTTAACCTGAATATGTATGAAAATTCTTTCCCTGAATCTTATTTTGGGACTTCAATATATTGGTGGTTGGTGATAGAGAGACAAAAAGCCTGGTGCAATTTTTTTTCATGAAAGTTAATGCAAACAACTCTTCATTATTAACAAATAAAGCAAGCAACAGAGGGCAAAAGGTTTTGTATTTTTCTTCTTTTTTATTTGTACATCTACAATGCTTAAAATTGGGGGCTTGTGTGTACACCTGTTATCAGCACATTTACTATTTTCAGAGCAGGTTTCACAGACTATAGTGTTGTGTGGGAGTGACAATGGAAATCATTATCAACACCACTGTAATAGTGAAACATCAGAATATGATTCTTTTTAATGTAGATTCACAAATTTCAAGCAAAACTTTCTTGTGCATATGTCACTCTAAGGAGAAGTAAAAGGAATATACGACTGAACATAACTCAGAATTTTAAAATTAAGGTGTCCTGTTCTGAGTCTGTGTACATCATGTACTAACTGAATTCTACCCCACTGAGTCTGCAATCTGATTTATTATCCAATCACTGGTTCCAATCCACATAAAATTCTATGCGTAAAAAATGTCATATAGCCATGCTTTTGTTGCATTGTTTTCCTCTCAATCTAATTAAACCCATTGAGGTCTCTGTGAGCCAGGCATTGAGCTTTCAATCAATTGTGTCATAAGAGTTTTTGTTTCGCAGATCAAAAGGTTTACATTTTATATGTGACTTTAGACCAGCATGTGTATATGGCTGCCCCTCAGGCATTACAGAGTAAGTCTCATCTTTGTCACATATGAACATTCAATGAGGTATCTGCAGCTTCCAAGAGATGGAAACCCAGTGTGTCTGCAACTATCCAGCCTCAACCATTGCACCAGTTTGCAAAAAGCAGCTGAAGAAATAAAATATTTCAGCAGCTTGAAAATTTTCAATGCAAACATAGGATGAAATAACAAAAAAACTTTTTATGAAGAGGAAACAAGGTGACCCTCCTATTAAAGGGGCAAAGACAGATGTATATAATAACCTGCAAGATGCAGGCAGACACCAATCAGCAGCATATAAGACTATGCCAAAGCCATAGAGTTGACTGAACCTATGTTAAATACAAAGTCAGTACGTCTTCCTCCAAGGCATATGTATGAGAGAGCTGCACAGCATTTGTAAGATACTGAAAGGGACTGCAGTGATATTTGTGTAGGGCAAGTTACAAGACCATATCTCCTGCAACCCCCCCCGAACAAGGAATGCAAGTGTTTACCTCTGGGCTTGCAGGAGGTCAGGAGGGTGCAATAGTTATCTGAATACCTCTGTTACCCTTCTTGACAAATAAGCAACCCAACCAGGGGGTAGCGGCAGGCCAACCCTTGTCGCTAGCCAGGCAACCTACAGCACAGCCATGCTCAGGACCCTGTTCATCTCTTGTCAAAAGTATGAAATATGGTCATCGTCAGGTGCAACTTAATCATGTTGGTGTCATTTGAAAGCTAATTTCACATGCATGTCAATGATGTATGTAGCAGGGAGGTACCATGGGTCCATAATAAAGATTACAACATGTGGCTCAAAAGTGGACAGTGAGGAAGGAGCACTTATCTCTGCATTCCTCACTCACTAACACCACTCGTACCCCCCTGGTTACGACAGTATTGGTAATTGATGAATCATGACTACACTGTTGTTTCAAAGATTACCAAGTTTGGTCACAACACCAAAGTCCAGATACCCTATGTTCAGGTTCAGCATAGTTCGGGGAGACATTAGTTAGATAGTTCCATTGTGCTCTGTTATTTCTATTGCATTATCTACTGTTTGTTTTTTTGGACAACCATACATTGTAACAATAAATTCATTTATCGTAACTCGATGCTCATCGTCCATCTTACTTGCTGCAGCTGATCACTGTACGGTAAGAGAACTGCTATTTACGCGCTCATAGAATCATTATGCTATTGGTATACTCTGTAGTCCCTCGCCTATACAACTAGTGTCATTTTAGGTCGAGCTCAGGCCACAGGCATGTATGCATCTCCACGAGAGACTGCAACCCGTATGGAGCAACACTACGCGAGACCAGAGGCTACAGTCCCTCGGTTGCATATAAGCATTCTATCTTAGCGATTAGCAGAGAGGAATCTGAGCAAGCTGCTTACTAAATTGGAATACGTTAACAATAACAAAATTGGAGTCAGATATATTAAAACAGTTATATTTAATGAATTCTGTTCCCGAACCGCCAAAGGTAAGACAGCACGCCATCCTTTGCCACTCGGGCACTTCCGTTGTTGGTGTGTTCGAGCGAGAGCTCTACGGGCATGCTCTACATTTGGCAGTGAGCTAGAAATACCTGAAGGATTCATTTTCAGCTTCAGAGAAAATTGATGATGGAATATTAATCCTTTATGGAGAACACATGCTTTTATGTACAAGCACAGACATACATCACATGCATGTACTATAACAAGCTCTGCACAGTAATTGAGACAAGGACATTGACTGTGTGTCTCTGCAGCTGTTTCAGAAACAGGTTCTGTCTGACCTACTGCTATATGCAAAACAATGGATGTCACAAAAGGCAGGACTACATTAAACCATAAACCAAAAACCCTGACAGACTGATCACACAGTCAGCACTTACAGCTAATTTCCTCGAGCATCAAATGTCTTTTGATGAAAATGAAAAAATGACACGATCAATATGGTATTGTAACTTGTGATTAGCATCAAAGTTTTGCTTATACCCCAGGCAAAATCAATTATCTCAAGATAAAGGACATTGAAATAGAAAGACTGTTGACACTTAAAAGCTCAGTTTTTTGACCAGGGATATGGACCCTAAAAATACTTCAAAAGACAGACTGCATAGGGATTCACTTTTGAGTCTCGTAGAACTAAACTCTTTAGTGTGTCTAGGGTACATCCCATGGCCATGACCCTCATAGTATAGAA